>NW_017972449.1:0-5008 GCF_001876935.1 Asparagus officinalis | reverse complement strand
CAACCCCCCCCCCCCCCCTAGGGTCTAACACATCTTGGGTAATCAAGCGATATGCTCCGTTTGAGTAGAATGTCTCTACTACAAACTGTCATTCTCATTTGGGTTGGAACTTACATTTCTTCTTTGAGTTGAGTATCATTGGTCACTGAACGGCAAGTACCAAGTCTACCTCTTTAAATACCCGTTGTCGGACCTTTTTGTCAAAGGCTTTAGAGATTCTAGCTTGGTATAACTCAATTTGTTGTTAAGCTTCTAAGCGTTTTTCATCTAACATCTCGAGTTTTTCAAAGGCGTTTCTATGTTGTTCTTCCTTCATTGTTTCTGATGTTTTTCGTCTAACATCTCGACAAGTACCAAGTTCTTCAAGCCTCGCACCCATACACTAGAGAATATGGAGTCGCTCTGATAGGCATGCGGACTATGGTACGATAGGCTCAGAGAGCCTCACCAAATTTGTCATCACAATCTCGCTTATTGGTTTTTACTAGTTCGTCAAGATCTTAATGATGGTCTTGTTGAAGGCCTCAGCTAAATCATTTGCAGTGTGATTGTAAGCTATTGACGAGACGTCTTGAATTCTGAACTTTCTAGAGAATTTGATGAATGTGTTGCTGACAAACTAAGGACCGTTGTCATGCACCATTCTGTAGGGTCCTGTTTTGCTTATATATACCAAATGTAGGATCGTGACCCTTAACAATAGAGTGCGCTCTTATAAAATCTGAATTTTAGAACACTTAGAATGCACAAAATGTTTAATCTTTTGAGTTTAATAAGAGCGCACTCTATTCTTAAGGGTCACAATCCTACACTTGGTATATATAAGCAAAACAGTACCCTACAATTGTTTATCAGTTGAAATAAAATCTAAAGAAATATCACCTTTAAGTACATGATCACGTAAAAAATGATGTTTGTGCATGTAGTCGACTACTAACAGGATTAATCGACTATTAAGGCTGAAAATGCATATGTATTGATTTTAAAACTTAGTTTAAATCTTTCAAAGAACATATACCTAATTCTTTGAATATAATTGCTGATTTAGCTCTGATACTGCAAAACAAATGTTAGCACATAATATACACAACATATAATATTTGTTATCATCAAAACAAACTAATCTTGGCGTCAAGATTCCTAACATTATCCCCCTTTTTTATGATGACAAATATATTGTAGGGTCATGTTTTGCTTATATATCAATGTAATTTTTCTTCATCTTTTTTATGTTATGATGCCTTGAACTCATCTTGCACTTGTTCATGTTGATAGCTGCATTAAAATAATAGTGCACAATAATACACATAGTGATTCATATTATGAATAAATTGTTATCATCAAAACTATATTATGGGGACATGATATCCAACATTGTTCTAAATAATCCATCCAATTAGAAGACCATGCATGAATTATTTAGAACAATGTTGGATATCATGTCCCCATAATATAATTTTGATGATAACAATTTATTCATAATATGAATCACTATGTGTATTATTATGCACTAACATTTTAATGCAGCTACCAACATGAACAAATGCAAGATGAGTTCAAGGCATCATGAAGTAAAGAAGATGAAGAAAAATTACATTGATATATAAGCAAAACAGGACCCTACAATTGGTATCAAAGCTAAATCAATAATTATATTCAAAGAGATACTCAAGACATAGATGAGTTCAAGGCAAAACGAAGCAAAGAAGAAGATATACTTTATTGTCAAAATATAATTTTACATTTTCTTTGCTTAGAAATGTGCACAAGCCTTGATCACTCACACACATGAACACACATAGTGTTAGAACACACTAACACATGCTTAGTGTGTTGGTTAGTAATAGAAATCCCCTATATTAACCATTAGAATTAATAGATATTGAGTGGGACATAAAAATTGTAGGGTTCTGTTTTGCTTATATATACCAAGTGTAGGATCGTGACTCTTAAGAATACAGAGCGCACTCTATTCTTAAGGGTCATGATCCTACACTTGGTATATATAAGCAAAACAGGACCCTACAATTGTTTATCATTTAAAATAAAATTTAAAGAAATATCACCTTTAAGTACATGATCATGTAAAAAATGATGTCTGTGCATGTAGTCGACTACTAACAGGATTAGTCGACTATTAAGGCTGAAAATGCATATGTATTGATTTTAAAACTTAGTTTAAATCTTCTAAAGAATGTATACCTAATTCTTTGAATATAATTGTTGATTTAGCTCTGATACTGCAAAACAAATATTAGTACATAATACACACAACATATAATATTTGTTATCATCAAAACAAACTAATCTTAGGGTCAAGATTCCTAGTAGGTTCGTGTTGGAATACGTATCAATAGATGATATGGTGTTTGATGAACTTAATGATGTCGCTCGTCTTTACTTTTCTAAGTGGAATTGCTTCAACCCACTTGGAGAAATAGTCGGTGATTACCAAAATAAAATGATCACCTTTAGTTGACAAAGGGAAAATAGAAACAACAATATCCACTCCCCAGGTTTCAAATGGTCAAGACGTGGTTGAAGGGTGCAAGTGCTCCGGTGGCTAATGTATATAATTGGCATGTATCTGACATGCATGACATCATCGGGCATACGCAACTGCGTCTTTGATCATAGTGGGCCAATAACATCCCAAACTTCTAAGGCGATCGCATAGCTTGGGACTGGGCTGGTATGCACCACAAGTTCCATCATGTACTTCCTTGAGGACTTCTTTTGCCTCTTTGGTTGAAAGGCATCGGAGCAACAACTATCATATGTACGACGATAGAGTGTCTGAGTTGCTGCATTGTAATAAAATCTTAGCGCCCTTCATCGGACTGAGTCCCTTTCTTTTATGTCTTCTGGTAAGATACCGTGCAAGACATAATCAGTAATAGATAAATGCTAGCCTCAAGGTTCGGGTTCGATTCTGGTTGCGTGCACCTCTTTGATGTCTATGGCACAGTCTAGTATGAAAAGCTGATGAGTTTTCACAGTAACCAGCTATTCTGTCTCAGGAGGCTATGCTAAAGGGACTGCCAATGCCACCAGTGCATCTGCAAAAGTATTCTGGAGACGTGGGATGTACACGATGAAGAAATCTTCAAACGATTCTGCCATCTTAATAGTCTCTTTATGATACGGAATAAAATCGTAATTCCTAACTTCGTATTCTCCTTGAACTTTGTTGATTATTAGTTGGGAATCACCAAAGGCTTCAAGGTACTCCACCCCCAGCTCTTTGGTGAAATTGAGTCCAATGAGGAGCACATTATATTCAGTCATGTTGTTGGAACATGGACTGATCAGTGAATAGGCTCGAGGTATCACATACTTCTTTTAGGAAACTAAGACGACTCTAACTCCTGAGGAAATCTTTGAACATCCAAGAGTTCTTGCCACATGAGTTGCTTGAGAGGTGTCGTCGAAATACAACTGCCACGTCTGCTGATGAGAGGTAGTGTTGACTTCGTGGGTTTCATCCAGCAAATCTTCATATAGTTCAGCTTTATCTTTCATAGGGTGAACCACTAGAAGATCACAAATTGTCTGCCCTTTGACTGACTTTTGTTGTTTAAAGTGAATATCTACTGTGACAAAAGCAAAGCCCATCTCGCTAACTACCAATTCATAGAAGTCGGTTGCGTCATGAACACTCGAATTGGATTGACGTTGGAAATGACGTAAATTGTTTGTCTAACTAAATAGTGTTACATCTTTTGAATTACAAACACCAGGGAAAGACACTCCTTCTCAATTATTGGATATCGAGATTTAGCACCTACCAAGGTTCTGCTCAAATAATAAACTGCCTGCTCATTATTGTTGTCATCGTATTGCTCTAGTACAGCACTCAATGAGTGGTTCAACGCTTTGACATAAATTAGGAACAGTTTCCCTGACTTTGGTGCGATGAGGACAGGAGGATTTGATAAGTATGCCTTAATGTATTTGAATGCTTTCTGACAAGCATCGTCCTAAATAAATGACACACCTTTCTTTGTGAGATTGGAGAATAGTTGAAATTTTCCCGCAAGATTCGAGATGAATCGGTAGATGTACGTCAATCGTCCTTGTAACCCTCTAAGTTCTTTAAAATTTCTCGGAGGTTGTAATTTGTGGATCGCTTTTACCTTATCGGGATCAATATGGATACCTTTTGTGGTGACGAAGAATCCGAGGAACTTACCACTGGACATTTATAAGAAAGACTTGGTAGGATTTATCTTCAATTGGTGACTTTGCTTGAGATCAAACGATGTCCTCAAGTCTTTAATGTGGTTATTTTTACTGCGGATTTTAACGACTAAATCATCAATATAACATTCAACGGTCTTTCGTAGATGTTCTTGGAAAATCTTCATCATGGCTCGTTGATATGTAGCACCTGCATTCTTTAGACCGAAGGGCATGACTGTATACCAGAAGATACCAAGTGGTGTTCTGAATGAGTTGTGTTTTTCATCATCTGGATACATTTTAATTTGTTTGTACCCTGAGAATCCATCCATGAATGACATTTTATCAAACTCACATGTGTTGTCTATGATGATATATGTGATAGGAAGAGGAAAATTATCTTTTGGGTAGACGGTATTTAGATCTTTGAAATAAATGCAGATTCTAATTTTTTCCATTCTTTTAAGAACTGGAATAATATTCACCACCCAATCTAAATGTTGCTCTTCTCTGATGAAGCCTGAGTCAATTAACTTTTTGACCTCAGCTTTAATTGACTCCATGATCTACGAACAAAATCATCTTTGTTGTTTCTTAACGAGTTTAGCATCTGGTTTGATGTTGAGTCGGTGCATAGCCACATTTGGATCGAGTCCTAGCATGTCTTCATAGTTCCATACAAAGACATCAATATATTCTCTAATGAGGGTAATCAATTTCTCTTTTTCTTCTAGTGGAAGACTATCGCTAATGAATATGGGCTTCGGATTTGCTTCATCGTCCATATTTACTTGAGTCACCTTGTCCTCGGTAGGAGGTTCTCTTT
>NW_017972448.1:0-2161 GCF_001876935.1 Asparagus officinalis | reverse complement strand
ACCACTTGGTGGCTCGGTGAGCCACCACCTGGTGGCTCGGTGGCTGAGCCACCTCCTGGTGGCTCGGTGGCCGAGCCACCAAGGTGGCCGACCCAGATCTGTGCCAAGGCACAGATCTGAGTGCCTATAAATAGGACTAGAGGGCTCATTTTTTGAGGTTGGAACTTTTGGAGCCGAAACTCTGCCGGATTGAGAACTCATCTTCGGATTTTCAAGCTTAGAAGACTCGGACTCTCAGATCTGGTTCTTGGCGATCATCCACGCCAAATAAGGTAGGAGTTCGAGAGAGATCAGATCTGAGATCTACACGGTTCCCTCTGGATTAAAGCTTGGCCTTTGATCCCGAGAACTAAAGGCTATTATTTCCTTGGTGAAATAGTACCCACCGGCTGTTATTTCCTTTGTGAAATAACACCCATCATACCGTGTAGATCCGACCGGATCTAGATCGCGCGGTGGTCCACGGATTAACCCCGGCGCAGGCGAAGAACCCACAAAAGCGAGAGACCGCAAAACAGGATCTCGTGATTCGTTCGACATAAAAGGAAAGTTGTAATTTTTATTTCTTTTTTGATTTTATTGTAACCGGATCTTATAAAAAGACCGGATCTTTTTGTAACCGATTAACTGTTACTTGAGAAAACAATGAATTCAATGAAGAAAACATTTTTTTCCCATGAACAGTGCTTGGTCGTTGGCAACCCTCCTAAGAAATCCATAGAGATGCTCTTTCACGATCTAGAAGGCACTGGTAATGGTAGGTACAATCCCCGCTTCCAATTAGAAGACTTCGAAATGCAACATAGCTTACACCCTCCAGCATACTTGGTAACATCCTCTAGCATCTTCGGCCAAAAAACATGGCGTTGTAAAGCGTCTTCTGGATCCCAAAATGACCATGTACACGCGATGTATGTGCCTCTCTAATCCACTACAACCTATCACCATTCTCCGGAATGCAAAACATGTCCCACGATATAACAGACCATCCTCTCCAAGTTCGTACTTCCCCCTTCGACCAGCCTTCACTTGCTCGAATACACTATTGAAGTCTTTACTGGATGTGTACATATGCACATTCTCTAAAGAAACCAAGGGCTGAATACGTGTCGCCACCAATAAATCTCACACTGGTGGTCGAGATAACATATCTACCAACTTGTTAGTCGCCCCCTTCTTGTACCTAATGATGATGTTGAATGTCATCAAATAGGACATCCACTTCATATGTTGTGCCTGCTGTAGCTTCGTCTGGGCATGTAGAAACTTTAATGGCTTCCACTTCATGTGCCGTGCCTGCTGTAGCTTCGTCTGGGCATGTAAGAACTCCAATGGCTTGTGGTCCGAGTGCACAACCACCTCTTTACCCAACAAATACACCCTTTAATGCTTGATTTCCTGATAAAGTGCATAAAACTCCTTGTCATAGGTAGGGTAGTTCTGAATAGCACCCGTGAACATCTCAGAATGGTACTCCACCGGCTTTCCACAATACCCATAGCATAGCTCGAAGCTTCGGTCTCTACCTCGAAGGTCCTCTACAAATTCAGCAATGCTAACACCTGTGCCTCTGAGATCTTCCTCTTTAGTAACTGCAAAGCCTCCTCATGCGTTCTTCCCCACTTGAACTGAACCTTCAACTTTGTAAGGCCATGTAAAGGTTCCGCATAAGTCGAAAAATATCGAATGAACTTGCGCAAATAATGGCAAGCCCCCATGAAGCTTCTCACATCTGTCACTGTCCTAGGTGTCGGCCACTTTGTGAACACCACCACCTTGCCTGGATCTATTTTTCGCTGGCCCTTCCCCACGAAGAAACTGAGATACACCAACTCGTCCTTCCCAAATTTATACTTCTTCCCGTTGAGCTTCAGCTGTCCGTTCTGTAGCACTTCAAACCTTCTCAATGTGAACAATATGCTTCTCCCGGGTCCTGCCGTACACCAAGATATCATCGAGGTAAACTATCACAAAATCCTCTATAAAAGGTCGTAACAAATTATTCATGAGTCTCATAAAGGTCATAGAAGCGTTGCATAATCCAAACAGCATCACCAACCACTCGAACATGCCCTGCTTGGTCTTGAACGCAGTCTTCTAAGTGTCATCCTCCCGAATCCTCACCTGATGGTAACCAGACTTCAAATCCAGCTTCGTGAAA
>NW_017972447.1:0-10953 GCF_001876935.1 Asparagus officinalis | reverse complement strand
TGAATCAGAGATATCAAGCTAATTTATACAGTAGCTCAGAGGTGTTAGACATGTTTATCTCTGTATAACAAGAATCTCCATTTATAGAATTCAGAATTGTTTGCCTTTTGTGGAGTGGAAATGTTTTAGGAGTGGAAAATGTTTTAGGAAGAGTGGCGCTGAAACTGTTTTCAAGGAAATGATGCAAGTAGTAAATTGTGGAAAATGTTTTAGGAATCATGATTGAAATATTAAGGATGTAAATGAAGTCAAATCTTGATAATATAGATTACAGAAACTACCAATATTACAGAAACTACCAATATTTTCTGTTAACTGCTGGCTGTGAAGACAGAAAGTAAAGCATGAAAGATGTAATTAACATATAACATTATTCTTGTGTAATTAATGCTATTTTTGGTTATCTATGTAGATTTGAAATGGAGGAAACAATTGTTTCCTTTTCGTTTTTTGTTTGCTTGCATTTTTCTGTATCAATCTTTAATTTTTCACCATTACATCCTTAGTTTTGAAGCAACATTGAACATAATGTTTGGAATTGGTTTTCTTCTTTATAGGAGTTCGGAATGGAGGAAACAAATTCAACCAGTGTAGAGTTCGGAATGGAGGAAACAAATTCAACTAGTGTAAATGCTCCTAAACCACTTATGGGAATGAAGTTTAATAGTTATGAAGAAGCTTATAACTATTATAACTCATATGCATTGTTGATGGGTTTTGGAATAAGAAAGAGCACGGTGAATTACTCTCGCAAGACTAGAGAAGTGGTAGACAGAAAGTTTGTTTGTGATAAGGAGGGCTATAAATCTAATAAAGACAAGATGGAGATTCATCTTCGGCGAGAGACCCGGGCGAGAGACCCGAGTGGGATGTAAGGCAATGATGCGAGTTAAATTATTGGAGGACAAATCGTGGGAGGTCACGGGGTTTGTTGAAGAACATACAAATCATGTGTTGAGTAGTCCAGACAAAGCAAAAATGCACAGATCACATCAACAATTTCATAAAACCCAAAGATGTAAAAAACTTATTGATAGCCTGCGTGAAGAAGGTATGCCTCCTTCCACTATTTCTCGCGTCATCAATGCAACTAATGGAAGAGAAGGTGAATTAGTGACATCACAACAATGCATTGATCATATCAGAACCCAAAGAGTCAATAATATTGGTCATGAATGCATATCTATCATTCGACATTTTCAGAGTGCGACAGCGAATGATCCAGAATTTTACTTTGCAATAGAAGTAGACAGTATTGGACAAATGAGGAGTGTTTTCTGGGCCGATGGAAGATCAAGAGCATCTTATTTGAAATTCAGTGATGTTATTGTGTTTGATGTGACATACAGAACTAATAAGTTCAGTCTTCCATTTGCTCCATTTACTGGTGTAAATCAACATAGGCAGTCCACTTTACTTGGTTGTGCATTATTAGCCGATGAACATGAAGATACCTTTGTTTGGTTATTTGAAGAATGGCTGAAATGCATGCATGGCATTGAACCAGGTGCTATTATAACAGATCAGGATAGGGCAATGTGTAATGCTATTCACTCAGTTTTTCCAACGACAAGATACCGTTATTGCTATTGGCACATGCAAAAGCATATTATTGATCATTTGCCTACTTTGGTATCTCGTTATGGTGAACAGTTTCAAAGGTATTGGGGCTTGTGGTGCAATAGTTCGTCAATTGAACAATGTGAAGGATATTGGGTTGAGATGAAAGAGAAGTTTGATATAAATAAAGAAGGGGAGGGATGGTTGCAAACAGTTTACAACTACAGAGAACACTGGGTGCCGTGTTATCTGAAGGATACTTTTTTTGCTGGAATGAGATCGAGCCAAAGGAGTGAAAGTATTAATGCATTTTTTGATGGGTATGTTAACTCACAGACTCAATTACACGAGTTTGTGACACAATATGAAAAAGCAGTAACTCATCGTCGCTTAAGTGAAGCCCATGAAGATTTTAAGAATCTGAACACAAAGCCAGTCATGCTCCTTGGACATCCAATTGAGGTCCAAGCTGGAGAAATGTATACACGCAATATGTTTGATGTGTTCCATACTGAATTCAAAGGATTTGGTACAGAGTTCTGTGAAGAATTGAGAAAAGATGGGGACATTGTTGAATACAAGGTCTGTAAGTTTACAGATAGAGGAAAATGGGAGGTGGTTACTTATGAGCAATCTAGTCAGATGCAGTTCCGTTGCACTTGTGCTTTGTTTGAAACTAATGGTGTTGTATGTAGACATATATTATCGCTAATGATGGCTAGGCAAATGGATTCATTACCCGACCATTACATCCTTCACCGTTGGACTATACATGCTCGACATCGTAACATTGGGGTTGGCAACATTATATATGGAAGAAACATCACAAGTTGTGAAGAGAAGATTAATTTATTAAAATCTTGGGCCTTAAGAGAAAAATTCAATAATGCGCTCGAGCTTGCATTTGTTTCAGAAGAGAAGATGCAAAATCTAGATGATGTGCTAACAAAATTTATAGAACCACTGCAAGAAGAAGTTGGAGCACATTCCTCAAATCAAGATCAAATAGTGGACACTGAAATATCCGCACACATCTCACATACAATGGAGCACATTCCTCAGATTATAGTTCGTGATCCTGATAGAGCTGCAAGGACTAAAGGTCGTCCACGCAATGCAAATAGAATCCAGTCAGGTTTAGAACAAGCACAAGAAAAGAAAGAAAGGAAGAAACGTATATGTAGCAGATGTGGTGAGCTCGGGCATTATAGAACTAGCTGTAAAGTCAACTTGCCAATGTATAGTTAATATTTTTTCATGAAAGTTCACCTCTTAATAATTTTTTCCTTGGTACAATTATATGATTAATTTGTCATGTGATTTGCAGCTAAACGAAAATATGTCTAGATTCTTCAAACTCCACATGCATGGATTTGTTCATGTAAGTATGTCGGAATTTGTTCCCTTTTTACGACGGTCATATGGTAGCCGCGTTAATGTTCAATTTAGTTTTCCAATATCATATATAGCATTACCCTCCACTTAGATATCACAACTTATTAAGAGGGGCATATTGCCGTATTCTAGTAACTGTTACTTTTCTGTAAAAAAAGAGAGAACAGATGGAAAGAGAGAGAATGAAATCATATGATATGAAATCATATGGTTGCATCTTCAATTGTGTATAAATTAATTCCATACCCCCAGGGAGCTTGTTCTCTGTCCCAACCCCTTATCTTCAAGTAATACAAATTCCAAGATTAAGACTGCACTATCATTTATTATTTCAAAGAATGATAACAATAAATAAAAGTTTGGCAGCAAAGAGAACATCCAAACTGCACTATCATTGAGGTTACAGCTGAGTTTGGCTATTGCCTTACTCATTAGAAGTTGTGATAGTTGCTTCCTTTTTCAGCTTGTGTTTATTGTCGTATCTGTAGGCATGTAAAATTGCTTATAAGTCCCTTGGCATAGCTCGGCGCGATGATTCGACAAACCATCGAGTGACGAGGCGACGAGGTCAACGAATCGCACGCGAACAACGGAATGCATCCATTCGCATGCGGAATCAAGCCAATGGTTCGGGGAGTCAACGAGTCATCCAAACAAGAGCGGACTCGGATGAATCACGACCGAATCAAGATCGGTTTCAAACTCGAACTCAGAAGTGGATTTACTGCCAAAACAGGAATCGGATTTACTGCCAAATCAGAGTCTAAGTCAACCGAAAAACGGATACAACGGACAAAACGACGAAACAGAAACGCCTAAGGGGGGCTCGGCCAAAGCCGAGCCACCCATGGGTGGCTCGGCCCAGTGCCGGCCACAACAACGGAAAACGACAAAACCAGCGCACCTGGGGGAACTCGGCCCGAACCGAACCACCCTAGGGTGGCTCGGCCTGAGCCGAGCCACCTCTGGGTGGCTCGGCCAAAGCCGAGCCACCCTGAGGTGGCCGGCCAGATCTGTGCCCGGGCACAGTAAAGGGAGCCTATAAATAGGCCCCCCTTGTTTCATTTCAAGAGGTTGGAACTTTGAGAGCCGAAACTCTGCCGGATTGGAGATCGAGCTTGGAGTTTTGAAGACTTGAGGACTTGAAGATTCAGATCTGATTCTCGGCGAGCGTCCACGTCACAAAAGGTAGGTGTTCGAGAGGTAAAAATCAGAACTCTCGGCGAGCGTCCACGTCACAAAAGGCAGGATTTCGAGAGAGGTAAAAATCAGATCTGAGATCTACACGATTTCACACTCCGGATCAAAGCTTGGCCTTTGATCCCGAGAATTAAAGGCTACTATTTCCTTGGCGAAATAGTACCCTCGGCTATTATTTCCTTGGTGAAATAATACCCGTCGAATCGTGTAGATCCGACCGGATCTAGATCGTGCGTTGGTCCACGGATTAACCCCGGCGTCGGCAAAGAACCCACACAAGCAAGAGACCGCAAAACAGGATCTTGCGATTTGTTCAAAAGGAGAAAGTTGTAATTTTTATTTTTTTTCTTTGATTTCGTTGTAACCGGATCTAAAAAAGACCGGGATCTTTTGTAACCGAGAAAAATAGTTATTCAAAGAAAGACACGATTTTTCCCGCGAACAATCTGGCGACCACAGTGGGAGCCACCGATCTCGCTGCCGAGATCGTTGCGTCGCAGCCGCGGATCTCGATCCCTGTCGAGGAGGAGGTCGAGTATGAGTTCGACCAACAAAAGTTCGAGGAGCATCTATCATCCTCGTCTGGATCTACCTCCCCTCACAAGTCCAAGAAGTCTAAGAAGTTCTCCTCTAGGAGAAAAGCTCGTTGGTGTGAAGATGTAGAAAACACCAACGAAGATCTCGCCCCGTTTGATGCCAAAGTCGCATCGGGTGAGATTCCTCCAACTTCCAACCAGGGCAGGCCTATTTCTGTCAATCCCTCCGTCACCAAAGAAGTGATGACTCTCTCAAAGAGAGCTCGCCAAAGGCGACACCAACGCTTGGCCCGAGAATTCGCAAAAGCGATGGAGTCAACCGACGGAATCCGCTACAACGCGGACCTGAAGAACAGGAGAGGCAAACAACCTCAACCACCGATGAATGACAGCTCTTCTAAGCCGCCAACGAATGAATGGGTCCGTGTCAAACGGAATCGTTCGACACTCGAAGAGCGGTCGCCGTCACCTCCAGCATGACAAGGAGTTCAAGCCAGCTGCGCGCACCAATTTGCGCATTGAAGTCCAAGAGCACGCTGAAGACTCGCGCCCACAAAGGCACGTTTCGAGGCGTGTAATTTTTGAAAGCCCAAAGAAGGCAATCCAACCTCAGATGGAAACATTGTCATCTGATAGTGATAGTGTTATACCTGAGAAGTCGTGCCCGCACACGATAGGTTACTCCGACTGTCAAAATGACGAGTTGTACTATCGTGCTGGGGGTACGAATAGAACCAGGAAGAGGAGTCCCCGAGAACAGGAAATTCAATGCCCCTGTTCCAAACTCATTCGGGCGGTATTGTCTGAATGCAATTGCATTAAGGCGGTCCCCGAAAGAGTTTCAGTTTTTGAAAGACTCAGTGCGGAGACGCCAAAACCAAGGCCTAGGCGCTTCCAACGAAGAAGAAGGATGATTGAAGACGGAGAGTTTCCGAGGGTCACCACTAACATGACCAGCAAGGGGACATCGGCACGGGATGATCTCGAGTCGATTCTGAAAGCATCCCGGCCTATAACCCGTCTGTAGTCCGGAACCATCAAGCGAGCAACCTATGGTAGGGTTCGAACAAGGCTCCCTTCAGAAGATGAAGAATCTGATGCCGGCTCCGCGGTTGCATCAGATAATACGGTATCCAGCGAGGGACAACCCCGCGAGGCACTTATGATAAGTGCGGAGCAAGTGGCCAAAATGCTTGAAGACGCCTTAGCTAAGCAGCAGGAAACCTTCAGGTTCGAAATGCAGATGGCCATACAAAATATGAGAGAGATGCATGACCAGCAAATCCAAGCATTGACGAACCAGCAAGGCGAGCCAAGTCGTCGTAACCCGGTTAATCTGGAAGACGAGGATACGAATGAAGCTTGTAATACCACTAGTGAAAACACAGATGAAAGTCTGAAAATTAAAAATCTCGAGAGCAAAATCAATACATTGATTTCCGCTCAAGAGATGAAAAAGACGGGCATTCCTTGTCCATACCCAAGAGAGTGGGAATCAATCCCATATCCGGCGAAGTTCAACCTAATTAACTTCACGCCGTTTAATAGGATGGGTTCACCCACCCAGCATTTGATTTACTTCAAATCGCACTTGGGGGTGATCTCCGGTAATAAGCCTCTGATGGTGCGGTCATTCGTCGGCACTCTTCGCGGAGCCGCCTTCGATTCTTCGTTGGCACTCTTCGTGGAGCCGCCTTCGATTGGTATCGTCGCCTCAAGCTGGAAGCGTGAATAGCTGGGACGACATGGAGACTAAATTCCTCGCCAACTTCTTCGACGACGACACAGAGATATCCATCGGGTCGTTGCTAGACGAGAAGCAGAAGGACGGGGAATTGGTTGACACCTTTGTCAAGAGGTTCCGGAACAAGGCGATGAACTGTCGGGACCCAATCACCGAGGAATTCATCCTCCAGACTTGCCACAACAACCTTGCACTGGACGTGTTGGAAGCAATGGGGACATCACCGTCCAAGACATGGAAGGATCTGAAGGTCCGAGGAGAGCAAGCCGAGCGATTCCTCAGAAGGAAGAAGGCGGAAGGATCTGAAGGTCCGAGGAGAGCAAGCCGAGCGATTCCTCAGAAGAAAGAAGGCGGAAAGAGGCCAACAGGCGACGAATGCTCCACAACAGAATTTCTTCCCACGGGGGAAAGGTAAGGCACACGCTAATGCAGTTGATGCTAATCAAACCTTTCAATTGCAACCTCAGCAACAGCAGCAGCAGCAACAAGCACCACAACAAGCTCGGGGGCAATGGCAACAACGGCCTCAGAAGCAGAAATCTTCAGAGCCGAGGTTTCCCAAAGTGTACTCCTTCAAAGATGACGAAGTTCCCGACATCTTTAAGTATTTGTTGGAGAACAACAAAATTCAGCTGCCGGCGATTGTGGATCAAGAAGGGGCTAACAAAGTGACGGATCTGAGGTATTGTGCATACCACAGAGCGGTCCATCACCCTACGAAGTCATGCTACCACCTCAAGGACAAGATCCAGGCGCTAATTGATGTAGGCGTCATAACCCCGAAGCCGTCCAAGAATGTTGGAGCAAACGCGGTTTCAATCAGTTTTGGATCAGTGCCCACGGCATGGTTTGAACCAAAACGCATCACCAAAGTGGGAATGAAAACAGTAAACGATGACCCGCATGGATAGCGCCAAAAAGGACTTGTGCCACATACAGCTCCAAACGGCAAAATCCTCTGGGTTCACCCCGATCTGATTGAAGATGAACAATGGGCCGGGTCGTCATCCAAGAAGAAGTCCAAAGGGAAAGGAAAGTCTTGCTGCGGAGTCTCTGCTATCCCAGGAGAAGATGACGAAAGAATATAAACTTTTCCGCTCTCTGAAGAAGAACAAGAAGTTTTTACAACCCGAAGCGGAAATGAGTATCACTACAATTATCCACCACCTAGTGAGCAGGGGGTGAGTAAACGGGGACCAGACAAAACTCTCACGGAGATGGGGGTGATTACAAGTCCTACACCGGGCGAAGAGACTCGACGACAGCCGGTGAATAAACCGAAAGAGAAGAATCCCCAAGAGGTGCAGAATCCGAAGCAGTCTCGTTTTAGTCGGCCGATTGGAAAAGACAAACCGGAAAGCTCGAAGACTCCACAAGTCTTCGATATAATGGCTCAACTAGCCAATATTCCAGCACGGATAACGCTGTATGAATTGCTGCGGTTGTCCAAGGAAACCAGGGAGGCCTTGCAAGAAGCTTTGGCCAATTCAGAGGTGTTTCTGACTCAAATCAAGCCAGTGCCTGAACAGCCAGAACCACTGAGTCAACAGTGCAACATAGCGACCAAGAACCTTCCATGCATTACCTTCACCAAAGAGGACATGCAAACGAAGAATTCGAACCACGATCGACCGCTATACTTCATCGGGTACATCGGCTCCAGCAAAGTCAAGCCAAGGCATGGACAGCGGAGGAGAAGCTGATACGAAGCCGGATTTGATTACAATGGCGGTTATGTTCTAAATGACATTGTACCCTTTGTAATCAACCTTGACGATGATCGAACGTCAGAGGGCAGTTGTAACTGGCAACTTGCCACTAATGAAATAAATAATGATTTAGAGTACTCTCTGTCTCTTAATGATGTGATAACAGAATTGTATAATAATTGATTTGTATATGCCGCTTCGGTCATCCTATGTAACAAAGGAACGCCTCCAGCATTCTTTCGGAACAACCATCATCATCCCGAACAAGATAGGAGGTGCAAAAGAAGTGATTTACGGTAAAGGAAAAAGCTCTCCATTACCAGATCATTTCTTAAGCGAAGAGGAAGATGATGACAAACCTGGTCGGCATTTATCTAAGTATAGTCCAGAAGCGCGCAAGCTCATGGAAAAGCAGGGGTACGATTTCACACTCAGAGAAGGTCTATACTTCGATCGAGGTCCTCGTAATCCAGCCAAAGCGGTATATGTACCAAAAGGGAAACCCGAGGATTATTATAAATACGGGCGAGGCTTAGGCTATGTTTCCTCGTCCGATGATGAATGTGGTTGGCAGATCATCGATCAAATTGCTAACAAAACTAAGAACGGATACTCTTCTGATTCTTCCGACACAAGTTTAGGGGAGGCATTCAAAGCCCTAATGGCAAACATGGCTACAGCTGATCCGTCCACAATGGAATACGACGATCAAATGCCAACGTGGGAAGACCTGTGGGTTCATCACTGTAGACGGTAAAAAATACCTCTATGGGTCTACAGGGAATTCGTCTACGAGAAGAGTTCGCACGCCCAGTGTATCTGACACGACCTAAACCGGTAGACGTTCGACTGCGGCTCGAATCCAAGGTTCGCACTAACGCGTCGAGCTTCGCCAGATGAGTAGGAGCGATCTTAGGATTGGCTGGAAATTTTGCTCTTCGCTCACTCGCCTGCCGAGTCGGGAGTCGAATTCGCAGCCAATGCCCAAAACGTACGAGTACAGCTGGGCTATCCACTACCCGCGCGCAGGAGGTGGCCTTCCCACTCTCTCGGACCCAAAGGAGAGAGAGCACAGTACCCAGGGCCGTCAAAACGGCCACCCAGCAGTCTGCGCACAGCGCGAAGGAGCCTGGAAGGTGTCGATCACCTGAGCATTCATAAATGCGGACTCACCTCGGTGTCTGAGTCTGGAGGCTGGGTCACGCCGGCACTCGGCAAGCTGCTAGACTCACTCGAGTACTGTACACCTTACTTCACCGCCTCTCCTGACGGAAAAGGAGAAAGCGTCGTGCGCTCAAAGCGCGCGGGGCGGTCACGCACAGTAGCTGTGTGACGGACAGACGCCTCATCGATTGTCGGACTCATAAATGCGATCTGCGGACTCATAAATGCGGTTCATTAATGCTGGTCAAATCCACTCAGATAGTAGTCGTTTGTTGCCTCACATACAAGAATGGGCCTTCCCATCGTAGGTGACAGGACATAAAGCACAATCCCTGGAATGACCGATCATGGTTTCGAGGAACAGCTAGACGTCTCTGAAGAAGATGTGGTCACATCCCACAATTCAAGGAGGAGTCAAGTTGTCCTTCTCCCATTTAAAAGCCCCTTCCGGCACACTGGAGGAGAGGTCGCAAAACTTAAAAAAAAAAAGAGTTGAGACCAAGCTCTCTGCAAAACTTTCTTTGCATTGCAGCACTACTGCTTAGTTCCGAGCTCCGATCGCCGGCGAACTAAACAGACCCGAACTCTCTCAAGTTGAGCTTCTACTGCGAACTGAAGCTCTCCAGCAACCTCATTCAAACGGTCCAAGGGAAGCAGACTCGACCCGAGCATCGAGCGAAGCATCCTGTAGCCACCTAAAAGTCCCCACACAAAACAAAGAGGGCCTTCCCTCTGCTTCTGTTGTAACTATTTGATCATTAGTTTGTAATAAGCCTTCTTATAAATACAAACGAAACTCCCTCTTTCGGGAAATCAAATATCCACCCTACACTGACCTTAAAGGTAAAGGAAAAGTAGGATAGAATCAAAGTTACTTTTATGAGTTGAGCCTCGGGGAGCCGCTCATTTGATTCCCACTTTCTTAAAGAAGCTTTTTTCAAATGACAAGCTTTTATAAAGCTACTTTTGAAAAGTAGATGCCTGGCTCTGCCATGTGTCTTTTATTCTATGTATTTTATTCTCTCCCAGTCTATATAAGAGGAGAAACTCTGTATTGTAAGGTGTGCGTTTCTCAGTCTATGTTTTTATTTTCAAAGTCAGTGTGAGTTTGTTGTGTGTTAAGTTCTCTTGTAAGAAATTCTATAAATAAAGATTGTGGAAGAAGAAGTTATCCTAAGAGTGGGTAGCCGAACTTTGTAAGTTCTTTCGTTCTACTTAGATTGTATTTCAATTTTATGCATGTTTAAAATTGGTATCAGAGCACTTCTATTTTTCATGCATGATGTAAACCATGGGCCTCACAATTAGAATTTGCTTTAAGTGTCCTATACAAAGCCCTTCCATTTGAGAGAAACATTTTTCTCTCGGTCAGCAAGAAAATCATAGAGGAGAGAGAGCAATGGGAGTGGATCAAATTAGGAGGGGGCACCTCTAAGGGCAGGTGTTCCTCAACTTGCTTTATCTTTTCAAACATATCACTTTTCTTATAGATCTCAGTTAGGTTCTCATTTATATTGATTTAAACATTTTTTTTGGTTTGACCTTGATAGAAAAATGTGAGATGAGCAATAATATATCTAGGGGTGTTCAACCGGCTCGGCCCGGCCCGAAAAACCATGTCTGGGCCCGGCAAAAAAGGGGTACT
>NW_017972446.1:0-53847 GCF_001876935.1 Asparagus officinalis | reverse complement strand
GCGGGTGGCGGGGGGGGGGGGGGGAGGAAAAGAAAAAAGAAAGAAGAGAACATAAATATTAATTTGAATATGTTAGAAACCTTCAAAGAAGCAAGTTCTCGTAACCCTTTCTCAACTGAGAGCATGCTCTCTATGTTTCCTTCTCCAGTAATGTCACTCAAATCACGATTAAGTTTATTTCTTTTCTCGAGGTCCCCATCATCTGTTTGACATTAAAATTTTAAGAAAAACAGAAGTAAGCACATGTGGATCTTGGAATCAACAATGGTAACCATAACAGTAATGCCTTTGCCTTTGTTCCAAGATTCCTCCTTAGCCTTTTGTCCTGCAGAAATGACAAGTTCAAGAGGAAGAGGAGCTAACGATGACCAATGCTCGTGCTTTGACACAGCAATGTCTGGATAAACACCTGCAATAATTTTTTTAGTAGAAAAAGCATCAGGGAACTTGAATATCAGTAGTACATTGAAAACATAAAAATAGAAATTATTTGAAAAGAAAAGTAACAATGCTATCTTAAAATATGAATAAATTTGATTCAAAGATGTATCTCATATATTTCAAGTAAACTATTAGCTACTTAAAATAACAATCCTAATCATGCCATTTTGACCACCGGACCTGGCGAAATATCAATGGAATGCACAAGCATCCACTTCTCAAATTGAAAAATTTTTCCCCTCAAATACTCATCACACAAATGAAAAAGAACTAGGGTAACATCAACCATGATATTAAACTTAACTTCCCTGAAGGCCCTAGACAATGAAAGTTTAGTTTCTTCTTCATTATCAAAACCATGGTTTTAAGAGGCAGTGAAGTCAATATATGAACAATACCCCACCCACTTGAGAGAATTGATGATAAAGGCATGCAATCTAGAACTTTTGACGAGACATAAATCATGTAAATTAAAATTATAATTATAGAGTGATAACAATTGCAATATCTGTAATCACAACAGTGTCACTTTATTTTTATCTCGACTTTAAGCACAGAAACATATTGCATCCTACAGGTATAGTCACAACAGGTACAAATTGGTATCTTTTATGATACCCATAAAAACATAAATACTATTATCTATTTGTATACTATGGCACCAGACACCGGTCTAATGGTGCAATGAAGGTTGTAAATTTCATCACATAATAAAGAAAAAATCTGTGTCAATATTGCCACAGGTATGATCTTCAAAAGACTTCTCAACCAAGTTCCGCATCAATATAATGCGGTTGTAACCTGCCAGCCTAGGAGTATCAGTCATTTCCCCCCCTCTCTTTTCTTCACCAATGCAACATAACTATAATAAGATGAACTGAAGCTGTCCATAGAAAACAAGCATTATCTCCACTAATTTGGTTGATACACCATAACATAGACATATTTCACAGTATTTCATTTCGGGCACTGTATCTGCTTAATGGTTCTTCGGGTTAGATTTTCATACATACATGTTTCAGGCTTTCAGCATATGTTATGGACTATACATTCACAGCCCTTTTTGAAAAGGAAATGAAAAGGAAAAATCCATGCAGCTAATAGGAAGAGATTCTATCAGAACATCCTCATAGAATGTGATGATTTATATACCATTCACGAATGGTTATTGGGTTATGTTGGGAATTTTAGGTATTTTGCTTATGGCGCAAATCACCCGCACTCCTATAGGGATGGTTGTGATAGGATTTTTCATATTCCAAATTAGGAATATATGCCACAAAGAATACAATATACCCACCTCTAATTTCTAGTATATTCATGAAAATCAACAAGTGCATTTGATCAAGACATGCCAATGTTCATAAAATAATAGAAATCAGAAAATATTCTGCTTCTTTTTCCTCTATTTTTTCAGAACTGTTTTACTCAACAAAAATCCCCCTTCTACATGTGCATTTTTGTAAAAAGTCTCGAAAATCACCACTAGAGCTGAAAACAACCAGTGGCCTCTTCGCTTCAAAAAGCTGCAGTGAACAGCCTCTGAACCCGAAATCTTATTTTGGTCTGATGACCTGTTTAGGGTGCTAAAGTGGGATTGAAGGTTCAGGTTGGTTCTTCATGAACTTATTTTGTTGAATTCAACTTGATCAAAACCAGCTTTGGTTTCATAAAGGTGTATCGTCGAATTTAGTAGCTCCTTATGGTCTCAGCATAACTGGTCTCAGCATAACCGATAAGTTGCAACAACAAAATCTTCTACAACTTTTCAAAAGGTATTTTTAAATTATTTAACAATTTTACTGTGAAATTTGTCCCATCATTTTACCAAAATTTTAAAAAATCTTTATACAATGTCCTTTACTTTTCAAAAGGTATTTTTAAACCAGCTTTGATTCTTCTGCTGATATTCATTGTTATTGACACTCCTTACTATTGTAAATGACTTATTCTTTCTTTTGTAAGAGACTCGGATGAATTTATTGTATTAACTAATATCATTCATTCCAAAAAAAAATGTTTAACATTTTACTTTCCCTTTTCAACAACCTTCATCATTTTTTATGCTTTTATGCTTCTTTTCTTTTGTAGTCATACACTAACATTTAACATATAACATACTTTACCATTTCCATGTATCTTTTTTATCCTTATAATGGCCATTTCTAATTCTTGTATAGTTTGAAAATTAGTGCACTGAATAACTAAAATTCCAGAATATATGTTTTGTTATTACTTTCTAGAACTGTATTTTTAGAAATTGATGAGATGTTATTATATTTGTTTTAAATATGCTTCAAATTTGTTGTTTATCGTTGCTTATAAATTTGAACCATTAAAAGCTCTCTGTGTCTGATGACTCAGATTTTTCTCAGTAGTGTCTATTTTCTTAGTTTTATCAGTTTATTTATTTTATTTATTTACGAATGTGCTGGGTGTTCTTTATTGTTAGCCTCTAAAAGCTAAGCCATACCTAGTTGTTTCACTTCTCTTTACTAAATGCTGTATGTACAAAACTCTATATGGGATCTTCATGTGCACCTCAACACAAGCATTCACTACTAACCTTATTTCAATTAATCTCATAGCATAAGAAGTGATAAGTTTAGCGTAAACTTGGATAAGTAAACACACATCATGATGAGATCTATTACCGTAACGAACGGCTAAGCCCCAGTAACGAGCAAGATAACATCTTTTGAGAACAACCTCCTCCTGCAATTTAACGAAAGTTCGAGATAAGATTTAAATGTGGAATAAGCATTGTCAAATCTTTGAACAGGTAGATAATGCTCAAATTGCAGACCATCTCTTCTTGTGTTAAGATCATTCTCTGTGTCATAGAACGAAGTGCTTTCGCTTCTGACTCAGCTTCTCTGAGTTGATCTACTGCACTTGCAACCTCTTCTTTTGCAGACTGTTTCACGATTAAAAATGAGACAATAACTAAAAAGAATAGCAGAAAACTGTAAATGATCCTATTAACTTAGGAGAAAACAAGTAAAGGAAAGCAAACAAAGGCAAAGAAAGGCAGGGTACCTCCACTTGTTGTCGAAGAGCCATTACTTCTTCATCTCTCCCCTCCTTTGTTTGTGATGCAGCCTTAAGAGCAGCCTATAGTAATACAGTAACACATGCATTAATATGATATTTAATTAAGTATCAATAGTCTGCATGAATGTGAAAAATCTTTTCCCTGGATAAAAAATTTAAAATAAAAAAAACCCCACAGTGGAAGTTCTCGATAAAAAAATCCCATAATCGGAGAGCCTCTTTTTATAAATGAAGAATGCTTTTGAGAAAACCAATACTTGCAGATCTCATTAACACCAGAAATCTCTCTTTTATTAACTCTTTTTCTTTTTCTTTTTCTTTTTTCCCCTTTGAAGTGATTTATCTCACTCCACTATTTCCTTCTGTTCCAGAACGAAGGTTTTAGATTCATCAAGTTAACAATATACAGCGGAACAAGATGTTTAAAGATTCTTTCCGTTTTTTTTTTCTTTTTGTGGAATTTATTACTTATTAGTAAAGTTAGAAAAGAGATTTTTATTTTCACATCCTATTCCATAAATTACTAGATACCTTAGGCTCAAAAGAAAATAGTTACATGTGTAACTATTTGGCATTTGTGAATCACGAAAAAGCAAATCGTACACAACATGCAACAAGGCAATGCCTTTCTTATCTCCTCTAAACAACGTCTAAGTGAATACTTAATCTGGTGTGTTAAATTTAATAGCAGGCAATGAACTACGCTTGATGTCTACAGGTCCTTACTGAATGATTACCTCTCTTTGACGCAGTGCTGCCTCCTTCCTGAAAGCAAAGCACATTAAATGTCATAATCTGACTTGACATCAAGATTTACGTGCATAGGATAACCCCATAGTTTACCTGCTAAGTAGCCGGGCTTCCAAAGATACACCTTCTCCAAGAGCAGCAACCTGTGATATAACATATTTAAGGCACATTTTCAAAGTTGAGGGTTATCTACAACATCCCCAAAAAGGCGGATTGTGATATAACAATTTTGTTTTCTTTTGTTTTCTTCTGTTTTTTTTTTGTGTGTGGGGGTGGGGGGGAACCTTAATTAATAGTGAGATAGGAGCTTAGAATGGTATATTCAAAAGGTAATTTGAAGAAAAACAGTTGATCACTATATTCTGTAAAAATTAGCTGTTTGCTTCGATTAACAATGCACGCATTTGACTATATTGCACTACATTGGAAAGTTGCATAGATTAAACGAAAGGGGAATTCCAGGAAAGAGCTATAAAATAAAACTACAATGCTTTATGGATGAAAATATTACTCAATTACCAAAACATGCACAAAAATGAGTGTAGCACAACTGAGAACATTATGATGGACGTTTGAATATACACTATGAGATAGCCTATGAAATGACATAGGAAGAGGTTACCTTAATGAGGGGTAAATGAGAGAATTTATGGACATGGTTTGTCCATGTGCAACAAAGACCACTAAGTGCACCAGTTAAAAGAAGAAACAAGGTTAGTTCATGGAACAAGGAGGACGAGATATGGGCCTAAGAGAATTGGTTGGAAACTAAAAAAAGAAAGGATATGATAACGATTAACTTGACTGAGGAAATGGCCTTTTATTCATGTAGCTGACCAAAAAACTTGGGATAAAGTCTCTGTTGTTGCTGTTTAACTGTAGCTCCATAGTCTAAAACCCAAAGTGATAAAAAAAAAACCATATAAAATACATAACCAGCTGGTGCAGATGCTGATGTAAAGCACATAAGGTATCCTCACCAAAAGACAGAGAATGTCAGCGATAGGATATTCAAAAAGAGTTTACCAACTAAACCAGTAAAAGGAAATATTGATGCTTATAAATACTGATAATATGACGGCATTATAATTGCTGTGTTACTTTGCCAGAAATACATTCAATATATAACAGCAGACTTAGCCTTCAGGAACATGCTGATGGTAGAATTGAGCTGCTACCTATATGTCAAGTAACTGCAGTTCTATCAAACCTCTACCCTCTACGATCACAAGAAAAAAGAACTGCTTGTTAGGAAGAAAAAGACTAATACAAGAAACGTTGACTTTAATTCCTCCTGATAGAGATTAACCAATTAAGGGTAGTATTTGCTAGGAAGAAAAGAGACTAGTACAAGATCGCCAATGTCATAATGTTAACTTTAATTCCTCAAAATAAACATTGCCAAGCAATAAAAGGTATAGTTATACTAATAAGATGTACCTGTTTCTCAAGTTCTCTTGCTCTAGCCTCTGCTTCCTCACATTTCTCTTCAGCAAGTCGCAGCTGGATTATCAAACACCAGTGTAGTTAAACTGCATATGAAAGGCTAAAGGAGGAAAATAAAAATCATTTAATGAATACTTACCTTCTCAAGAATATTTTCGTTCTCTTCTTGGAGCATATCCAACTGCATGTTGTATTAAATAAAAAGAAGCTTCAGACATCCATTGCAATTCTCTCGGTGAATAGTTTGAGTTTTTAGGTTTTTAGCTAATTAATATGAAACACAACAAAATCAGTTTTTTATTTTAGAAAAACATCTCGTCTTTCAATAAAGTGATCAAAACTTCGTTATAGTTAATTTATGACAGGAAATCACGGTAATCACCTCATCCCGAAGTGCAGAAGCCTCCCGCTGATTTCCTGTATCTCTTGAATTCAGATGTCCCGTATCTGCAGGGAATCTGTAATACATGTCAACAGCCTAAAACAAGGAATAAGTCATTGAGCAATGAAAGCCTAAATATACTATTTTTACCACTAGAAAAACAACATGATACTGTTGCAAAGCATGGGTCTTTCTTTTGGCTCATAGAAGTTCTTTTGACAAAGAAATCTGAAGATTACAATATATACAAAGATGGGTAATTTGGTTCCCAGCCATTACATGATAAAAGATGTTGGTAAAGAATAATCAAAATAATACAACTTGCACGTTTTCAGTTCCTCAATCTATAATTTTGAGCCCTACCTCCCCAGTGCTCCTGTCGATATTTACATTTTTCTGACAAAACATGTGTCTGTAAATATTTCCCTTTAACGAATTGGTTTGACATAAATTGCAATAGTAAAACCTGGAAATATAAAGAGAAAGCTACAGAATATAAAAAAAGGAAAAGGTAAAAGTACACAAAAGAGGACCAGGATACAACAAAACCAAAGGAAAGCCCTCCTTGTAATTGCAGATCACCTATAAAGCAATATGAACTTATTAATCAGTTACCAATTACCATGACATGCTTGTTTAAAACAACTGTGAGCAGTGTTCTACATGTCAGCCGATATGGCCAATATTTTGCCGCACATCTCGGTTTATACCCCCAGCCTTGAAGATAAGAGTGTTTTCCATTTTTGCATATTTACAGCTGAAATATCAGCGAACTTCCAACACATCAGTCAATACTGGGGAAATTTCAGTCACAGTGTTTTGGTTTCAATATTTAATGGGTTCGGGTAAGGTTTTTGGCTCAGATATTTAACAAGTTTGGGCTTGGGTTTTGGGCTCTGAGCCCAAACCTATTAAATGTCTGAGCCCAATACACTCATCACCTAGACTCTCGTGTACCCAAACCCTATTGTCTTCACATTGCCTCTTGCAAAGGAGATTATGTCGCCTCGTCGTGGTTGCCTCTTTGGTTTAAATTTTTGTTCTTGTTTGTCATTGCAAAAACTTAATATTTAATATTAGTCATAATTATATATTATGAGTTCCCCGGTGCAGGTGATGTGTGCATTGCATGGTAAAGTTGTGCGTTAACAAAAATTTAACACCTTAATAATCAGTACTAATATGAATAGATTTTTAGAAAATTATTGCCATAAGTGATATATAAAGTATCTTACTATTGGAAAATGTGGGGTGTGGGCAGGCTTATTGGGGCGCGTGCCCCAGGCGCGGGGCGCTTCGGCCTGGGGAAATGTGCCCCGCATGCGAGGCGGGACGCTGCACGCAGAGAGGCGCGCGCCTCACGTGCGCCTCGCTCGCGCCTCGCGTGCGCCTCGCTCGCGCGTTATGTAACATACTCTTTCTTCTATTTTTTTTAAAATAATTTACATAATTACATATTTATATCATGTAATATACTCTTTCTTACTAGTTGCTAATCTATTTTCATCTTTTTATGTTTAACCTATAAAAAGAAAACAATAATTAGTAATTTAGTATACTTGTTTGCTAATTGTAATTTCCTTCTCTAATTAGCATGCTAACTAACAAATTATGAACATGTAAATATATAATTGTTACATTCATTCATCATCTTTTCATGCTAAGTAGCAAATATTAATTAAGAATACTAACTAGAAAATTATAAACAATCATGTTTGTTAATTATATTTCTTAGTCATTTTATGTGACAATTTATAAACATATGCTTATAATTGTTAATCACTTAATTTGATGATTTAAATACATATTTCTTGTATCTTTTTTGTTACTTTAAAAATTCAATTAGCATAATTTGATGATTTAAGTTGATATTCTCATAATTTTGGATGTAGGTAACTAATATGTTGCTTATATGTTTCTGTCTTATGATGTTGGCAAATATTAGTTTGAGTTATGCGCCTCAATTAGTGAGGCACGCGCCTCGTTGTGCGCCTTGCGCATGTAGGCGTCAAAAAATGCTTACAGACATCCAAACACCACTCAAGACAACATAGAAGAACAATATACACATCATCAAGCAACACATGGAGGCGCGGCAGGACATGGTGCCGCGGCTAAGGCGCGGCAGACCATGGTGCCGCGGCTAAGGCGCGGCAGCCTAGGGTTTGTTTATTGTTAGAATATTTAGTTCTTATTTAGTAATGATGACCGGAACGTATCTATTTATAAATTATTACTATATATTCCATGTTTTATAAAATTTAGAATTAAAATAAACTTAACTCATGAGGCTCATGCCTCGCATCATAAAATGTCTAACGCTTCACCTTGTACTTTGCTTTTTAAAACATTCTCCGCGCAAGACTCTTAATTGTACTGATGCTACAGCATCATTTTGATGTTATTTTATCCAATATTAATGAGATTTAGCAATAAACTGCAATATGTTCTACTTCTAGTTGAATACAAGGTAACAAGCTTTTCATTCATTTATGTTTTTAAAAATATCATTTAAACTAAGTTGCTAGTATTCAGGTAAAATTGCTCTTGATCTTAGGTGCACTAATTGTGTTCTTGCATATTTACCTGACTTAAACATTTAGATGTCGTAATCCGTTATACTGTAGGGAGATTTACATACAAAATGTCAACTAAACAAAATTCTAGATAATAAGAGATCCACGATATGTGAGGTTTTCTTTCATATTTTTTGCATGTTTAGTAGCATAGTATCACAAAATAAAAATAAATAAATAAAATAGCACTGCATTTTTTGCTTCATCTTGAGTTAGTGAGGACTCTTTTTTTGAAGCCTTACCACTGCATTTTTGAAGTATCAGGCAAAGGATCACCATCTTATATGTGCAAGATTGAGAGCGGGTCATTGCTGTGAGCACATCGACTAATTTCGACTGCTTAATTACCTAACATATGCTGTTTATTACACTTTCTTTCTAGACAAATAAAATAGCATGCTTCGTGCTTCACCTCTGGAAGATCACTCTTCTGCTTTGAAAGCACTTCGGTCATATTATGGTCCAATTCAACATTATGCTAAATAGTTGTGTTAATAGTCTTCTTTGTATTTAGGCTTAACATTGTATTACAATCTGCCATTGCGATAGTCCACCTTATCCAGTTCATGGATTGTCAGACTGTAGAAGATTTGCTATACTTTGGTTTTCCTTAAATAAAAAGGACATTGTTAAATAAAGAGAACATTGTCTTGTCACCATTGGTTATTCATATTCACTTGACCATTTTTCGCCCTTCTATGCATAACCGGAAGAAAAGAATGAAGTGTTACTAAAGAATTGCTAGCTTAACCGAAACCCCCCCAGTCAGCGAAACTATTATGATAGACCATCCAACACATTTGTGCTCCTACCTTATTTTTCCAAATTCCCTTTTGGAATTTATATTTTTCATCATCAACTGCTCTCGCAGTATTTTTTTATTTTCCAAATTCTTGTTTAATAACATGAAAGAAGTCAACGCTCTGGCTTTCCCTTTTTTTGCCTCGTTTACTTTCACACCAGTTTGAATAAGTGTAGGAAATGGATAAAATGACCAACTCCCCTTTAAAGTAGAGTTGAGCATGGTTCGGTCCAAACCGAAAAAACCGACCGAACCGACCCGAACCGACCCTAGAAAATCGGTTTTATGAGTAGGACGGTTCGGATCGGTTTGAAAACTTTTCAACCCGAACCGATCCGAACCGACAGAATATAGTGCAATACTACACATTCTGATCTCAAACCCTACTCGACCCGTCCCCAAAGAGTCAAAGACGCAAACTCTAAACTCATTTTCTGGATCATTATGGGTTGAAAATAATATCATTATATCAGTGTTTAATGCTTTATAATCTCCTACTTTGTTGATATTTTTTTCTTTAACATAGTTTGTTGTTTGATAAGAAGTTTGATGAAGTTAGAACCGAATAAACCGAACCGAACTGCACCGAACCGACTTGCAACAGTTCGGTTCGGTTTTGAATTATAGGCGGTTCGGTTCGGTTGTTCAAATTTTGGTAAAAACCGAACCGAACCGACCGTTGCACACCCCTATTCATGGGAGTGCTTGCTGGCTTACACCCCAAAAGACCCATTTCTTCTAATAAGTCCAATACATATTTCCTTTGAGATAGAAGCAAACGGTCCTTTTGATATGCAATCTCAATCCCAAGAAAATATTTGGGTTTTCCCATATCTTTGGTCACAAAGTGACGTGAAAGGTACTCCCTAGTCTCAGCTAAGGCGTTAATATCGTTTGATTTGTGATCATGTATATGTCATATAAATTACTATATATCAATTATGGTGAATTTTCATTTTAGTGCTTTCTACATTTTTATGGTGTTGGATATCATTATGTTTATGATGCCTATATGTGCATGATATTTATTTTTGTTCTTTTGTATTATTATGTCTGATATGTTATGACTTTGATATGACTATGATTGTATTTTATGCACTTCACACTTATTGTGATAGTTTATACAATTTTTATGATACTGTTTTGAGCCGTATTACTTAGCTGATTAGTTATAACTTTTGATGATGTAGCTTTCTTTTATTATCTTGAATGATGCATATAAGTGCATCACTTTTATTTTAATTTCGAGGGCGAAATTTATTTTAAGGGGGGTAGAATGTAAGGACCATGAATTTTCGATATTAGTTAAAATATTTTTCTAGTATTTTAAAATATTTAATTATAATTTTAAAAGAGTATTTATATTTTTCTTGAATTTTTATAATTTTCTATGATTTAAAGTCTAAGTTTAATATTTATTTAAATGATTTCAATATTTATAAATTTATTTAGTGCAGTAAATATTTCTGGAATTTATCCGTTGTGTTACCGATACTATTACGTATTATTTTAAATAATACGTCGTATTATTATTACTATTACGTATTAATTCTTATATTATGTTGAATTATTAATTACGTATTATTTGTGTAAATTATTGTATTATTTTAATTATTACGTATCAGCTGTCGTATTAGCATAACTGGTACGTTTTATCATGCAGATAATTGTCACATAATTATTTGATTGCGGTTCGGTTCGGTTGTTCAAATTTTGGTAAAAACCGAACCGAACCGACCGTTGCACACCCCTACTTTAAAGTATGGTTGAACTCCCAACCCCCCTCTAAAGTATCAATTTACATACTATCCTCCTTATACTATATGCATACATGCAATATGGTCATTTTATAAGCCCATAATCAAATATTTAACTGGTTGATGATGTGGTAGATTTTTTTTTTTGCATTTTCTCTATCTTTTGCAATTCCAAAAAATACTATCCCCAAGTATTGTTGAACAAACCACCCAAACCCGGTCTCCCCCCGCACCCCCCCAAAAGGAAAAAGAACCAATTATACTATATATATGCACCCAATAGGGTCATTTTATGAGCTCACAATTAAATATTTAACTGATTGATGATGTGGTAGTTTTTTTTTGCATTTCTTCTATCTTTTGCAATTCCAAGAAAGAATAAATGGCAAATTCTTTTTGGAGAAAAGTAGTTTTTGAGCTTTTTTGGAGGAAAAAGAGACAGACCAATAAAAACCTTGGAAGGAAAAAAATATTGACACACCATTAACCTGTTAAATATGTGACTTTGAATTCACATGGGAAAAGTGTGTTAATAGTCAAATTGGTACTTTAGGGAGGAAGTTGGGAGTTCACCAATACTTTAAGGACGTGTTTGACAATCGTAAAGTAAACAGAACTACGAAACGTTGACTAGAAACTATTGTGGAAAGTTGACTAGCAACTGATGTGACAACCACTTTCTTTACCTGAACCGTTTGTTTTCTATGCAAACTGGACAATAGAAAATAGACTCTTAGGGGCTGTTTGGTTCGTTTCCTAGATATAAGGAAATACAATTCTATGTAAAGAAACTTAAGTTTTGAGTTTTCTAAACTTTTCCGAGAAATAGATTATTTTGGTTTGGTTCGCACATAAAATAAGGTGGGAAATCAATGTATGTACTTTTCTTGTGTTTGGTTTGTATGGAAAAAAGAAAAAACTTTTGTTGATTTGATATTTTCTAATTTTCTTGTGTTTGTTTAGTTTTGAAGTGTGTAGGGCAAAGTGTATATGGTCACCATGGTAAGATTACCCTCCACTAAAGACAAATTTATTTGTGATCATTATGTGAAGTAATCTTAACAAAATAAAAGTGCGAATATAACATGAACAAATAGTAAATTACTGAATTCATTATAAATATTTGTTTGCCTTAAAAAATCATAAGAAACCTGGAATAACATGATTCAATTGCTATGAACTGTGTACCCGATTTGACCTAAAATATACCTGTTTGAGATGAAAAAAAATCACACGAGACCTGTAATACCTTGATTATTCATAATTTTATGAAATACGTATCTGAATTAGCCATAAATTCTTATGAAACCTAAAAAAACATATAAACAACCTGATTAGCCATAAATATGTATATACCATAGCAAATCACATCAAACCTGCAAATATCAAACATGTACGTAATGACTGAGGGCTCAAAATCTGATCAATATTATCATTATTAGCCATCCAGTACAATAACATTAGATATTGCATGTTGCTAATCTCAGAAATTTTGACAATCATCATAGTCTAAACAAAAGTTCATGAACACGAGAATATACCAACACGGGAGCTTGACGACGAGCACAAATAACAACCAAAAAGCCAACAACATAGAGCTAAACAAGCTCGAATCAGCATAGTAACAAAAAACAGCCACGAAAGCTCGACGACGAGTACAAATAGCTACCAAAAACCTAATAACATAGAGCTAAACAAGTTCGAAGCAGCATAGTAACAAAAAACAGCCACGGGAGCTCGACGACGAGCACAAATAGCAACCACAAAACCTAACAACATAGAGCTAAACAAGCTCGAAGCAGCATAGTAACAAAAAACAGCCACGGGAGCTTGACGACGAGCACAAATAGCAACCACACTGGAGCTCGACGACGAGCACAAATAGCACACAAAAAGCCAACAATATAGAGCTAAACAAGCTCAAATCAGCATAGTAATAAAAAACAGCCACCGGAGCTTGACGACGAGTACAAATAGCAACAAAAAATCCAACAACATAGAGCTAAACAAGCTCGAAGCAATATAGTAACAAAAAACAGCCACGAGAAACACTATTTACCAATATTTCATCTTTGATAGCAAAACTAATAATGAAAAAATCACTAATATGGCTATCAAAATTCTAGATCCATCACACAAGATCCTAAAAAAGTAAAACCTAGGAAGATTAAAGTACTCAGAATCTAACGCTTACGCGTCAAAATAAAATGAAATACTATCAATACTTAACATATGAATAACTAAAAAGTGGAGAGATTTAGACTCATAGTTGAAGAGAAAAGGGATCGAGGTTCTTCGGCGATTGATCGAACGTGGCTATATGCAGTGATTTCCCCAAATCCGACAAAAAATCCGACGAAAATTTGACTAAATCTGACAAAAAACCGAAGATCCGATGAAATCCCTAGCTTTTGTAGATCCGACGCGTGAACAGGGAAGGAATGGTGAGACTTGGCGGTAACCCTAGCCAACCAATAAATTTCCTGAAAATATTACAGATCTGATAAAAGGATGCCACAGGAGGGTTTTCTGAGTTTTTTTGCTCATTTTGGGAGGAAATCACGACGAGCGATTTAGCTGAGGTGGAGGAGTTTTCCGCCGCTGGAAACCCTAGAACCCAATGCGAACCAAAGCCGCACAAAGAAACTAAAGAAAATGAAGTGCCCGAGGTGGACGCGGTGTCAGCGGAGGGAAATGGGTTTCGGGGCTTTTTTTTTACCAAACAGCCCCTTAAACGTGGGACGTTATAAAACATCAATGGTATATTAGAGCATGTTATATATCATCTTACAAAGAGAATAAATTTCAAATTTGAAAATTTCCATATTAATTTAATCAGACCCAACAATGCTTACTATAAGCATGCAACTTATGTTTTTCTATTCAATGATCTAGTTTATCCAATAAATATTATTAAAATGATTTTGAATCTTGAGCATCCTTTGCTCATCAAAGGTGAGCCATAGATTTTGTTCATTTTCCTTGTGCAGAGCGTATTTAGTCTATCAAAACATCCATTTAGTTATCAAGTTTTTTATTTGAAGCATATTGCAATTTGCAAATAAAGGAATAAATTTAGCGAAAAAAAGTTAGAAGTTGTGTGGTGCAAGACTCGTGGCACACTTTAGTATGAAGCATTGACTAGATTTAAAAAAAAACATATTTTCTAACGTGAAAAGATGTAAAAAATAAAATATTCTCTCCACCCCCCTCTCCCATCACTTTCCATCCACTTTCTCACTTTTTTGGAGAAAAGTCAAATAGGTAAAAAAACTGACGTGTCACCTCTTCACTTTCCATTTACTCTGCATCTCTTTCCATGAGCCAAAAGAAAAAAAAAAGAAAAAAAGAAACATAAAAAATAAAAAAATAAAAAATAAAAAATAAACAAGGAAGTGGGTCACTTTCTATTTATTTTCCGATTGCCAACACCACCCTAAAGGGGAGGTGGCCATTTTGTCCTTAGGAAATGTTTAAAGTTTCACCCTAATGTTTTTTAATCTTTTCCTTCATGTTTTGCCACCAACTTTGTCCAAATAAGACCGATCTCTGTAAATCTTGTGCAGTATAGCTTAAGCACAAATCACAATGATGAATAGCAGAGAAGGCAAAAAGCTTTCTTCATTATGATTTTCTCATTTGAGAAATTTCTGAATTGTATCTATAGGAAGAGTTATTCAATGGTCTTAGTCATTTCTTTAGGAGTTCTATCAGTTGAGATATAACTTATCATTTTGGGATTGTATCCTGTCATTCAGTTTTCTATTTTTCTGAACTGTTTGAAATGATTGGAATTGTTCTTCTTGGTTTACTTTTTCTAACAGGCTAATGCACAAAAGCTTGCTGAATTCTTGTCATCTCACCCAAGAGTGAAGCAAGTTTACTATGCAGGACTTCCTAATCACCCGGGTCACACACTGCATTATTCTCAGGTACTATTCTGGAAATCAGTACGAGGATGTGAACTATGAAGGAGATTACACTTATTCCCTGTTTGTTTTTTTTTTCAAGGCAAAAGGTGCTGGTTCTGTTCTGAGCTTTTTGACCGGATCACTAGCTCTCTCGAAGCACATTGTCGATACCGTGAAATACTTCAGTACAACTGTCAGTTTTGGTAAGTTTATTTTCTCCTCTTATTCTTTATTTACATCAAACGATGCAAGTTAAACCAAAATTTTATTACTTTGGAATTTGCTGGAGCAATTTGGTCATTCACTAGTTGTTAGTTATTTCATGAAGTACCTTATGGGATATTTGATAGTCTCATATTTGTTATTTTTTAGATTGCTGTTAACTCTGTGGTTCTTCTAACTGTACTTGTAGTTGTAGTATTATGCACAATGCAGGCATTTAGCAATATGCATTCATCATGTCATGATGACACATCACCATAGTTTCTTTTCCTTGATTTCAATTGAATAATTAAAGTTTGAAATTATTATCTTAAAGTTATTTCATAAAGTTAGACTGGAACAAACACCTGACATGCTTATTGTGGAAGCTTGAGAGGTATTTTCTATACTAACTTGTAAGTACTTGACGATCGTCAACCTAGTATTGTTATGTTAACTAGAGCTGTAAGTGGGTTCGCATTATCCAAACCTGACGTAGATCCAATCTGATTGTGCCCCAACTTGGACCTGGTACCTAGACCCATGAGTTGTGCATGGGTCTATATTCTAGACTTCCAGTCCGAGACTCCAAATAGGTAGGGCTTGACCTAGCAAATTTGGACTTGACTGATTGAATCAGAACAATCTCAAAAAGATTAGACAGAAACTAGTTTCATATATGAACATTCTATTCAATAATGTCAATCATGATTGTCACTACCTGAGCTCTTCTATAAAGAACACTGACGCCAATAGAACCTACTTTCTTTAGCACAAGTGTAGCTAATTCCTATGTATGTTAATGACTTTAATGGATTCCGAATTAATTAAGTATTCAAATAATGAAATACTATTTAATTTGCATATGTTTTCAATCATTGATATGGGTTTTTATGAATGCCCGCATTTTTGGTTCGTGCACTTTTCATGAATGATAGTTTGCCTCTTCTCCTCTCATTTGTTTACTGTTTCTTCTTTCTTCTTCTATTGTTAACAAAAATCCTTTTTTTTTTGGCAGTTCTCAACCCAAAGAAGCTTGGCTTTAACAAAAACTAAATGGATTTTATCTCTAGTGCTCGATAATCTTTTAATGATACCAAGAATAAGATTATAGGGTAATATGATTATATACGGAAAGATATTTTTTGAATATCCATGCAAACACAACCAAACAATCTACATTTAAACTCCCACTCTTTTTGGTCTGAGCGCACGAGTATTGAGTCACATATTTTGGGTCACACTTATTTAAGTCAGAAAGCAACCTATCACAGTCAAATGAACGCGCTAAATGTAAGAGCTTCGAGTTAGAATATTGATTTACAAAACAACTTATACCCATTCGTGTTTGTGGTTAATTACACTGAGAGAAAATGTTCAAACGGATTACTATTTTTACAGCTTCCAAACTAGCATAGCTAAAGACTCATTATGTCTTCCTGCTATTGGGGCTTTTATTTCATGTGCATATTTAACAGTTTTATGTGTGTGCAGGAAGTGTTAAGTCACTTATAAGTTTGCCATGCTTCATGTCCCATGCAAGCATCCCCGCTTCAGTCCGTGAATCTCGGGGACTGACTGAAGATCTGGTTCGTATCTCTGTGGGTATCGAGGATGCGGAAGATCTCATAGCGGATCTGGATTATGCTATTAGATCAGGGCCTATTTAAAAGCCGTAACTGTTAGTTATTCTGTCATGTCATTGACGATACCACAATGGGCCCACATTTTGTTTTCCTTTTTTTTTAAAAATTTTTATAATTACTTTTTTCTGTGGTAAAGCTGTTTGTGAATTAGATTTGCTGAGGAATAATCAATTTTCATGTGTTAATTTAGGCAATCATATTTGCTTCTTTATTTCGTTTGACCAGATTTCTGTATGGTAACGTTAGGACTAAGGGAGTGTTTGGCTACTTTGTAAAATTGGGCCAAGACTGAACCTGACCCAATTTTGTGTTTTTTCTTGTTTGTTAAAATTCTGACCTAGATTTGACCCTATTTTTTGTGCCCAAATAGTGTGACCAAACTAGTTTTGTTTTGGACCAAGGGGATCTGGTTCAAAACCAGACTAGTATAGCACAAAACTGGGTCAGGACTGGTCCTGGCCCAGTTTTGCTCCGTTTGCCAAACTAGGAGTTATATTTGAATCTAGGATCTGTAAATATAATTGGTATAACTGGTTTCGCAAAGGATGATCATTATGAATTCTCGAAAATTTGCTATCGTCAAAGGAAATTACAGTGTTAGACTCAAAGTTGAGGCCTTGATTTATCTTATAGGTGAGAGTAGAGAACCGTTAGTTTGACTCAAAGCTGAAGGCTTGATTTATCTTATAAGTGGGGGTAGAGAGCCATTAATTAAGTGTCGAGGCTCAAAGTTAGCAAAGACCCCCTGGGGTGCGCCTAGTTGCAAGCTTCCTCTCATCCTTCCCCGCTTGACCTGTACTGTTACGAAGATAAATTGCTTCTTGATCTTGGTTCACTTTGGACCATGCATTGATATCTTGGGTGTAATTCACAATCTCTAACTTTTGAGAACTTGATACGCTCTGTCATGTAGTATATTTAATCCGAATATTATATATTGATGTTCTATTTTGAAATTGGATATTAACCATCAAATGAACTGTATGTTTTTCTCATTTGTTACTTTTCTGTTCTTGATAAGTCTCTCCCTACTGTAGCGGTTGCAAATAATTTGCTTCTCATTTTTGTTTTCATCTCTTGAGCATATAATACATAGACGATCACTTGCGTCTTACTTTGATTGGCTAATGATTATGGTTCTTACGGTTCATATTACGTAAGAACGGCTCCTTTTCATTTATATTTTTTTAAAGCATACCATCTAATAAACAAATCCATGCATGCGTGAGGTTGAAACTAGTTTTTAATTGATTTTGCTGTTGCTACGTGCTTTTTGATCGCATCAAGTGGAAAGAAATGTGGAAACTTCTTTTTCTTCATCTTTATAATATACCGTGTTAACCTAGTCCAACTTGCGATTACTTGAAGCATGATTAATTGTTTGACCTGAGCTGCTGCATTCGTTTTCTCACGCGGTATTATTAAAGAGTATCACAGAATATTTATTGTGCCTAATGCAAATCTCAACCTCCACCGAATACGTATTTATTTGTTCCGAGCGTCCGAATATTTTATGTTGTTCCTTTCGATGCGTGACTCGTCAGATGAGCTGTGCTACGGCGACGTCGACGATCAATAATTATTTCTGCAGCACTACTATACCATGATTTCTGGTTTGATTTCCTGTAAATGTTGATTTTGTTTACGAATGCGTGACTTGTTCCGGATTAATTTTAAATTATTTTCTGCAGTTGTCCATACTGAAATTGAAACTCCACCAAACTTCAAAATATATATAGCTGACAGATGAGAACACGCAATACATTATGAGTCCGACGTTGGGCTCACAACTTTTCAAATAATAATAATAATAATAATAATAATATTATTATTATAGTTCCGAGATGAGAACACGCTATATTATTATAGTGTATATACTTACTATTCTTGTTTGATTAGGTCGTCCTTCACGCTGTTCGCTTTCAATAGAGTACGAGCTTTGCTACAGGCACCCAAAATATGAGACTAATAAAGGGGACAAGTGAGGTGTCTTCCTCCTATTGGATAATGAGTTGGTCATTATTAATGATGGCCAACTCATTATCCAATAGGAGGGGAAGACCTCACTTGTCCCTTTTATTGGTCCCATATTTTGGGTCCTTAAAGAATTTTTCATAGAGTACTGTTGGTAATTTATTTCATCTCGTGTTTTCTTTATGACGTGATTGTTAGGCAACTGATAGACACATCCCAAAGAATTTAATCTTCCTTTTTTACAAACGTAACAACGAAACTAATTTATACATGAAAGCAGACTGAGTTAAGCATATCATCTTGCGTTTTTTCTTTTCTTGCCTTCGTCCAACTGCTTGTTTTCTGGGATATTTTGCCTGTTATCCAAAGACAACTGCATTAATGACGTTTTAATCTCGTATCTCCGATGCCGCAACAGGACTAGGTGGCGGACTGTCGGTCCTAAGCAAGTAAAATCCTCGGCGGATTTTTCCAACCCGATTTGAATCTGCAACAGTTGCAAGAACGGAAAAAAAAAAGTTGATGTCAGTTGACCTTGAATAATGGATACTATCTATATTTGTTTATGCATCCAAGCCTGAGAGTGTATGAAATTGCCTGTGTTTGCCCCAGAGGCTAACAACAAGTTGAGAAGGATTGCAGCGGCGAGCAGTAACATATAGAAAGAACAAGAGAAGATTGATCTTGCAATGGGCATTGGTTAAAATTAAGCAGCGAAAGATCAAAGATGCTCAATTCAGTATTCTGGTGTTTATTTGCTAGCTGTATGCGAGGATGGGCATTGATGCATATGTATGTATATATGTGCACAGGGAAAAGAAAAAAATAATAAAAATAAAAATAAGCGTACGTTGCGGGGGTAGACAGCCAGGGTCATGGAATTTAGGCTGGGAGGTTGCTCGTTCAAAAAGATTTGTTAGCTATAAACAACAAGAAAGTCGTACAAGGTTGAAGTATTTGTCCCCTTTGTTGGATTAATTATGCTTTCGTGATGTTTCTAAGGCGCGCCATCACAACCAAACTGAGTCAGAATAGTACATGGGACATCGTTTCCATGAGCTAGCTAGCTAGCTAGGCTGCATACGCGTAAATTTATTAATGGCTAATTAACTCAAGCATTAAGAGGATGGCTATAATAGCTAGCTGATTTGACGTTTGGACTGAGCACCCCGGACAAGGGAATATTAGGTAAAAGCATACATTAATTTTTGGCGACTTACTTATTTTATGTTATACGTACAACGGTGTTTTCCCTACTAATAATAAGTTGGCAACTTACTGAATTCGTTTGTTTACATGTACAAGATCGATTTGAGATCCTAAGAAGCTGCCGCTTATACTGCAACTACTCGTATTACGAAACCCTTTTTTAGGTGTCTGTCCAAATATTGCAAGGACAATTTATCATTGGCATGATGACTGTATTAAGATAGTTGAAATTCCTTATAAGTAAGTGTTTTAGCCTCTAGAATCATAGTTAATGAAACGCTTAATTAAAAGGATGATTTGTCATTCATAATAGTCAAAACTGGTTGGGGATTATAGCCCAAACTAAATCAATCATATGAGAGGTCTTTTAGAATTCACCGATGTCATCCCACAGAACCAGTTTGTGAGATACGATAAGGAAAAACCAACGTCACGTATCCAAACACAAAGCCAATAAGATAGGTAGGATTGAATGATCCCCTCGAGTAGCATGGTTGCCCGTTCCTTGCTCAAATTTGATCACATACAGCTTATTGGACACTATCAACTGAGCAGAGCTCAATATCTTGCCCCTAAATGCAAAACGAGCATGCTTTTCCATAATGTGGAACGACACGATCCTAACTAACTCACATGGGGGCACACTCGCAATCATTCCACGCTCTTTCTTGCCATTTTAACTACCTCGACCTTCGGCAAAAGGGCACATGGATAATTCAATTACAGATGAAACTTCCTCATGGCTCACTGGATTGACCAGATTAATCCACATGGACTTCCCTCTATCCATGATCTACCCTTAAAAATTAGAACAAAAAAAAAGAAAAAAGGAAAAAGAAAAAAGAAAAGAAAGAAAAAGGAATAGTGGTAAGCTAGGACATAGTCTAATTTCAATTCAATTTGATTAGATTTCTACCTTCTTTCTATAGTCACTAAATCATGTGAACACGTGGGGGCCCAAGTGGGGGCTGTGAACGAAGTGGGAACACGAGCCCCAACTTCGGTTCTTTTATTTGCTGGACGCAACGAAGTTGTTCGCTGGACGCAATGAAGTGTGAACGGATGAGATGCAGATGTTTTTTCGTTTCCTGGATGGCCCACAAACCGCGTGAAGAGATGAAGATCCAGTGGACAAAAGAATGCCCACCCGAAGACCCGGCAGAAGCTTATAAATACACATTGGTTTCTAGGGTTTTGTTTTGTGTGTGAAGGAGGGTTGTACAGTCGGCTATTTCTCTTGTTCTTTGGGCTTGGAAAAATAAAAGACGCAGAAGAGAAAAATCTCGGTGGCTGTGCAAGTACGAAAAGGAGAGAACTCTGTTCTTGGCGGCCTGGGTGCTGGTGCAAGGCAGCGTGCAAAAGTGTTGGCAGCGTTCTTTTTGGGCGGCGTGCAAAGAGTGCTTTTGTGCTTTTGAGAGAGATAATTATGTGAGGGTTTAGATTGAGTGATTGTAAACCCTAGTTGTATTCTCTCCCTCTAATAGTAGATCTCCCCCTCCTTGCCCCGTGGATGTAGGCAGTTTGCCGAACCACGTAAAATTAATTTGTTTGTGTTTGTGGCCATTGTAATAGTTTTAGGATCCCTCGACAAGTCAGTCCTAGAACTGATGAGAGGAAGAGCCGATATGTCACTTTGTTGAGATATTCGCTTCAGATTCTTGTTTCCTTGGTGAGACGAGAATTCTTATTGGGATCTTTCTCTCTTATTGTGCACCAGAAACTCTGCCGAAATTTTCGCTGCGCACAACAAGTGGTATCAGAGCCCGGGTTACGTTTGAGCTATTTTGGAGGAGTAGATCAATTTGAAAGCTCGTCTAGGGCTTTGTTTGGTAATAAAGGTGGGATCTTTTGGTAAAAGACTCTATCTTTTCAGTTTTGGATCTATTCTTCGTTCGTTGGTGTGTTGAGAAAGATGTCGGGGACAGAAGGTACTTCGGGTGTCGAGGGTGGTGCTTCTGGTACGAAGACCATTTAGAGTTTAAATATCCATTCTATGAAGATAGATGTGAAGAAGTTTAATGGCACAAACAATTTTGGATTATGGAGATGCGAGGTTTTGGATGCGCTGAACACGCAGAATTTGGAGGATACCTTGGAGTTAGATGGCAAGCCAGATAAGATTGAAGAGAAGGTTTGGAAGAAGATGAATTAAACGGCGTGTGGTGTGATTAGGTCTTGTTTGACTCAAGATCTAAAATATGATATGATGAATGAGACTTCTGCAAAGAAGATTTGGGAGATTCTCAAAAGCAAGTATCTGACAAAGAGTGTTGAGAACCGCTTGCATTTGAAGAGGAGACTTTATCGTTTCCAGTTGAAGAAGGGAACCTCAATTAGAGATCACATGAACACCTACACAAAGCTTCTTGCAGATTTGGCGAATGTGGATGTCATGATTGAAGATGAGGACAAGGCGTTGCTGTTGTTGAGTTCCTTGCCCGATGAGGAATATGAGACCTTCGTCCTTACTTTGATTAATGGAAAAGCATCTCTTTCGTATAGTGAGGTCACTGCTACACTGGTGAATTATCAGCTTCGGAAGAAGGATAAGGAGACTTCGACTGAGTCGGTAGCAGAGGCGTTGGTCGCAAGAGGGAAGAATCCGAACCAAAAGAATTGGAAGTCACGGTCTAGAGTTGGAAAAGATCAGTGTGCTTGGTGCAAGGAGACTGGTCATTGGAAGAAAGACTGCCCAAAGCTCGATGAATGGATGAAGAGTAAACAGAAGGGAAAATGAAAGCAACCATCATCAGAAGTAAACATCGTATCGGATGGTAATATTTCTGACTCCTCTATTTATTCGCTTTCTATCAGTCCTACGTGTAGCTATTCGGAGGAATCCGAGTGGATGTTGGATAGTGGTGCGACCTATCATGTGTGCCCTAGAAGGGAATGGTTCTCCAGTATTGAGAAGCTGGATAGTGGTGTGGTATACATGGCTGGTAATCATGCATGTCAGATCATTGGGATAGGAAGAATTCACATAAAGATGTTTGACGGGACTGTTAGGGAGTTAAATGATGTGAGATATGTTCATTCTTTGAGAAAAAACTTGATCTCGATTGGAGCTTTGGTTGGAGAGGGTCTGAATATTCGAATTGAGGACATAGTTCTCAAGATTGTGGAAGACTCTCGGATTGTGATGAAGGGCGTCAGGAGGAATAACCTGTATTACTTGACTGGAGGTATAGTGGCAGGTGGAGAACTAGCGACTTCTATTGATTCGACTAGACTGTGGTATTTGGGGCTTGGCCATTCTAGTATTGATTCCTCGCATAGATTGAAAGAGGTGCGAAGACCTGCAGTTTAAAGTTCAGTGAACATGATGTGAGCAAGAAGACCGAGGTGAAGTTTGGCACATCTATTCACCGTGTTAAGGGTCGTTCTGGAGGAGTTCACGTGGATGTTTGGGGGCCTTCCAAGGGGGCATCGTTGGGAGGTAATAGATGTTTGGTTTCCTTTGTTGGTGGCTGTTCTAGGCGTGTTTGGGTTGCAACCAAATCCTGTTTGGAGAAAGTCCTAGTAGTATCCAACAGATTAAAGAAGTGTGTGATAGACAGAAAGGTGAAGGTACTCTATTCTGGTTTTGATAGGAGGTACAAGATGGATCTATTTCTGTATTGGAGCCGAGCTCACGGTATTTTGAGACACTTCGTTGGAAAGGAAATCTTGGGACAACTAGATAGGGTGGCAAATTCGGAGAACCGTGCCTTGCTGGAGGAGGATCGGTGTTTGTTGTCAAGCAATGATCTGCAGAAGAGTTTCTGGACTGAGGCTTCGACATATTTGGGTCATCCTATTAAAGAGTTGTCAACTGCTGTGATTAGAGGTAAAACTCTATTAGAAGATAGGTCTGATTGTGTCACTTTGGTTGAGGCTTCGATGAGGGAGCTAATTGACTCTCAGCAGGTGGAGAGTTTTGGACAGACCTTAGATGTATCACAGCGGGTGGAGTGTGATGCTACTCCATATTAGGTGAAGATTACTCCGAATCATACTGCATTATTTAGGATTCCATCTAAGGTGATACAGCTTAGGGATCATTTGGATTTAGGTGCAGATGATGAGTTGGGTTTTGATTCGAGTGCAGCTGGTAGACGTAGCTTGGATACGGCCATTGGTTCACCTCAGGTGGAGGTGTTTGAGGCCATTGGAGGTGCAATCAGCCGCAGAGTTGATGATGTTGGAGAAGGGTTGCGAACTCTTCTAGTGGATTGAGGCCTTTGGAGGCTATTTTGGTGAACTACGTGAAAGCTTGATTCCTTGGGCAAGAGGATACATAGGCAGTCATTTATGATGCAGCCGGTTTGGATTAGTTGATTTTGATGGGGGTGAGATCGATTTGATGAGTTGATACCAATATTTGGAGAGTGTTTGCATTCTCATTTGGGTCTTGACTTGTTATGGATTGAGTCTATTATCGTGAATTATTTTACTTCGTACTGAACGTAACAAGTGAGACATTTGGTTTGGTTGGTATCAGCTCAGTTTTGGGAAAACTTCACCGAGGTGGAGAATTGTGAACACGTGGGGGCCCAAGTGGGGGCTGTGAACGAAGTGGGACCACGAGCCCCAACTTTGGTTCTTTTGTTCACTGAACGCAACGAAGTTGTTCGCTGGACGCAATGAAGTGTGAACGGATGGGATGCAGATGTTTTTTCATTTCCTGGATGGCCCACAAACCGCGCGAAGAGATGAAGATCCAGTGGACAAAAGAATGCCCACCCGAAGACCCGGTGGAAGCTTATAAATACACATTAGTTTCTAGGGTTTTGTTTTGTGTGCGAAGGAGGGTTGTACAGTCGGCTATTTCTCTTGTTCTTTGGGCTTGGAAAAATAAAAGACGCAGAAGAGAAAAATCTCGGTGGCTGTGCAAGTACGAAAAGGAGAGAACTCTGTTCTTGGCGGCCTGGGTGCTGGTGCAAGGCAGCGTGCAAAAGTGTTGGCAGCGTTCTTTTTGGGCGGCGTGCAAAGAGTCCTTTTGTGCTTTTGAGAGAGATAATTGTGTGAGGGTTTAGATTGAGTGATTATAAACCCTAGTTGTATTCTCTCCCTCTAATAGTAGATCTCTCCCTCCTTGCCTCGTGGACGTAGGTAGTTTGTCGAACCACGTAAAATTAATTTGTTTGTATTTGTGGCCATTGTAATAGTTTTAGTATCCCTCGACAAGTCAGTCCTAGAACTGATGAGAGGAAGAGCCGATATCTCACTTTGTTAAGATATTCGCTTCAGATTCTTATTTCCTTGGTGAGATGATAAAGCAGATGATATCAAGGGTCACGGGACGTCCTAGTTGGAGTGCAGGTGCTTCGATTTGAAGTGCGAAAGAAATAGAAGACTCTAGCAGGAGAGACAAAGTTTTAAGACGGTGATGATATATCTTCAAAGGAGTTTTGGAATCAAATCCAAGGTGGAGATTGTTAGGATTGTGTCTTTGATTTTTTGTATAACTTTATGAGAATTAGATAGTGTTAGAGATCTATCATGATTAGGAGATTGTGTTTCATCATGATTATGAGTTTGAATCCTATTTTAATTAAAAAGTTAGGCTAGAGATAGAGTTTTGGTTTCCCTATATATATTCTTCTATTGTTGGAGAAAAAACTAAGCAGAGGAGAGAGAGCTAATATTCTTGTAATCTAGGATTAGCAGAGGGCACAGCCTGATTCATGAATATTGTGCGAAAGATGAGGGTTTCGTAGTCTTTATCCGTGCAAAAGATTACATCATTAGGCGAGGGTTTCGTAGTCTTATGATACGAATCGTCGTGCGAACACCTTTGATACCGTAATTATCAAAGGTGGTTGAGAAGAAAATAACAAGAACACAATGATAATTCAGTGGTGGCGAAGGAAAATCTCTTCTCTAGATTATGAGAATTAAATGGTTTATAATCTCCCACAATCTTACTAGAATTGAAGAACAATCTCTCTCAGTTTTCAAATACAATCTAATCTCTCTTGATTATTTTAAAACCCTAAAACAATCCCTTATATATGTGTAACAACGTGGATGACAAAGTGGTAAATAACCAAGCCCAAACCCCACATGAATTCGTACAAACAGAAACCCAAACTAACCAGGAAACCATCGATGAGTCGACTCATGTGCATATTGTAGGCATCAAAAATTGCCTATAGGTCTCCATGAACAGCTCAGTGTTAAGAAATGACGATGAACGTCACCATCTGGTTCACAGAAGCTTGATTGATGTCGGCGAACGCTTGAAGTAAACCGACGAACTACGTGAAACAACGGAACTTCGGAACGATGAAGATACGAACTGATCGGGAACCTCGTATCGTTCACAAACGGCGAAATACCCTTCGTGTCTCATTTGTTCAACTGATGATATAATCATTGGAGCTTATAGAACTCTTCGTCAGCTTTCCAACGCACTTGGAATCACTCAAATCCGAGTTCAGACGAAGAATTTATGGTGGAAACAATCAAACAGGCATAACGGAGCGTCTCAGGCTGAACTGGGGCACCCGAGGTGTCTCGGCACGGGCGAGACACCCTAAACCCAAGGGTGTCTCGGCCCAAGCCGAGACACCCTAGGGTGTCTCGGCCCAGTTTGAGACACCCTGGGGTGTCTCCAACGCAGAAATGACCCTTTAGGCTGTTTTAACCGCCCGAAACCCCCTGGAGCTTATAAATACAGCCCTGGGCCCTTATTTTTTTTAGATCTGGAGTTTTGAAGAATTGGCGAAGCCCTGTCGGATTGAAGACTGAAGGTGCACGGATTTCAGAGAGGAGGAGGAGAGATCGGATCGAGTTCTTCAACGCAAGAGAGAGAGATTCATCAGATCTACAGTTTTCTGGATCCGTTCCTTAGGATTATCCCGTTGCGGTAATCTTAAGAAGAGTGATTATCTCGCTTCACCGAGATAAGAGCTACGGTTTTCTTGATCCCTTCGCGAATAGACGAAGCTCTGCCCAATTTTTCAGCAATCAGATCTGATCGACGGTGGTCCACGGATAAACCCCGGCACAGGCAAAGACACCCACGCAAGCAGAAGACCGATAAACGATCTCTGCGTTTGTTTGATAAAGTTGTAAACTTTTTATTTTCATTGTGTAAAAGTCTTATAAAAAGACTGATTTTTGTATTCGTTGTAAATGTCTGAAGTTTGTAATGAATCCTGCAATGAAAACATCAACTTTCACCGCAAACAAACTGGCGACCACAGTGGGAGCCAACAGCTTTGCTGACGAAGCTGTCGTGCCACAGCCGACGATCAAGATCCCGGTGTTCGAAGAGGTCGAGTACGAATTCGACCAGCAAAAATTTGAAGAGTACATCTCCTCCTCCTCCTCCAGATCTGCTCCTCCTCATAAGCGCAGGAAGATCTCCTCCTCCCAGAAGATCCGCCGGTCTCCAGATCTGAAGACCCGAGAAGTCGATCTCCCCATAGTCGATGGTACAGTTGCACCTCGTAACGATCCGCCGGCTTCCAAAGAAACCAGATCCAACGTTCGTGATAATTCCTCGAAAGTCAAGGAGTTGCCCGTTGAAAGTGCACCAGTGTTGACGAAGAGGGCTTGTCAAAGGCGCCATCAACGTCTCGCGCGTCAATTTGCCGAGGCTTTGAAGCCTGTTGACGGGATCTGCTATGATGTGGATCTGAAGCTCAGAAGGCGCAAAGTGTTCCAGCAACAAGCTTTGGGAACCTCCTCCCAACCACCTACTAATGAATGGGTTCGTGTCAAACGAAACCGTTCAACTTTTGAGGAGCGCATCCATAAGCGCCACGCACTGTTAGCGCAGACGAGGATTCTTGTACGGAAGGCACATGAATTGCAGAAGGAAAAGGCGGCCAAAAAAACACAAAGATCTAAGCAAGTCTGGATGCCAAAGGCCAAGTCAACGTTTAAGGAAAAAGCATCCGAGGCTGCTCTCCGGCCTTTGTCAACTCCAGATCCCATTCCTATTGCTCCCGCACCTCCTGTTCCCTACCCGAGAATCGAGGAAAAGCGCTTGTTAAGGAAAGCTTGAGACCGTTGAAGGAGCTTCGAGCAAGTATCCGGACTGGGGGTCGTACGCGACCTCCTAACAAATTAATTTCTACAACAGCCCGCTTGGAGGTGCATGCAGAAAACCAGGAGCCCGTTAAGGTTTCACCCTCACAAAGATGTGATTCCAAGCGTGTGACTCCTGTAGACGCCGACAAGGCGATGTTTACTCATAGGAAAACGCGTCAGACAGAAGAATGCGTTATACCTAAGAATTTATGTAAACAGCCGATAGGTTGCTCTGACCGTAACGTCGATGAGTTATACTATCGGGCTGGGGGTACGAATAGCCGATAGGTTGCTCTGACCGTAACGTCGATGAGTTATACTATCGGGCTGGGGGTACGAATAAATCTCGAAAGAGAAGTACCCGGGAAGCGGACTCTCACTGTCCGTGTATCAAAATTATCAGGGCAGTATTATCAGCATGTAGTTGCCCCAAGACCGCTCCGCGGAGGGTCTCGGTATTTGAGAAGGTCTCCACTGAAGCATCAAAGCCCAAATCAAGGAGTTTTCGCAAAAGACGATCGGTTGCTCGAGATGACGAACTCCCAGCGGTTACTATCAACGTTGTCGATAAGGGGAAGTCTCCGATTAGTTCAAATAGCTCGAACCCCAGTTTTTCTCCAGGAAGAGAAGTCAGTTCGGGAATAACCCAACGAATATCTCAGCTTCAGCTAGAAGCCGTTGGACATAATGATTACCAGGGAGTTCGTGAAGGAATCCATTCCGATGACGAACTCTCGGATTCTTATTCCGCACTTGCCTCCGACGATACAACGTCTAGCATAGGACAAGCTCGGGAAGTGTTCATGGTCAACACCGAGCAAATAGCCAAAATCATTGAGGATGCTCTAGCCAAGCAGAAAGAAACGTTCAAAATCGAAATGGAAATGGCTATGCAGGAGATGAGACAAATGCACGACCAACAAATCCGAGCTTTGTCAAATCAGCTAGTTGAATCCAGTCGTCGCACCCAGAACGCCGCAGTTGACAGCGATTCAGAAGTGGACAAAATTATCATGGCCGACGCACCTCCCAAAAATACTGGGTGTGGTTCAAATGCACACCCTACAGATAACAACGCTGGGGGTGGTTTCGCTGGGGGTGGTTTCGCCAAAGATAATAATACTGGGGGTGGCCGCATTATTCCTCTCGGAAATTGTCCAAAACATGGTATAGATGAGGACGAAAAGATGAAAGATCTCGAGAGCAAAATCGACGCTCTGATGTCTGCTCGAGAGGTGAAGAAGACCGGGATTCCGTGTCCTTACCCGAAAGAGTGAGATTCGATCCCGTATCCGGCGAAGTTCAACATGATCAACTTCACGCCGTTCGACGGGAAGGGCTCGCCCACTCAGCATCTGATCTACTTCAAGTCCCACTTAGGCATGATTTCTGGCAATGAAGCCTTGATGGTTCGGACATTCGTGGGCACCCTTCGTGAGCAATCAGGCAATGAACTGCAAGGATCCCGTCACGGAGGAATTCGTCTTGCAGACTTGTCATAACAATTTATCCATTAACATCTTGGATGTTATGGGAGTAGAGCCGCTCAATACCTAGAGAGAGTTGAAGGTGCGCGGAGAACAGGCCGAACGCTTCCTCAGAAGGAGAAAGGTCGAAAGAAACCAACCGATGGTTAACCCTCTGAATTCGGGTCTCGTTTCCCATAATGAAGGGAAGGCACCTACAACAGTTGTTGACGTTAATCAGACGTCGCAACAGCAGTCCCGAAGACAGCAGAATAGTTCGGATCCGAGGCTCCAAAAAGAGTACTCATTCAAAGACGAAGACGTTCCAGCCATCTTCGAGACCCTTCTTGAAAACAACAAGATCAAGCTGCCGCCCATCACAAATCAGGAGGAAGCTGACAATACTACAGATCCGAAGTACTACGCGTACCACAGGAGGATCCTTCATCCCACCAAGGCTTGCTTTACTTTAAAGAATAGCATCCAGACCTTGGTTGAAGCCGGCGTCATAACGCTAGGATAAGCCAAACGAGAACGGCAATACTCCGAAGAGTATACGAGTATAAACTGCTTCTCAATCCTCCAATCAGTATATAAGGTTAAACTGCTCCCTGATACTCCAATAGGTATATGGGTCTAAACTGTTTCCTACCGTTGATGGGAAGTTCCTGGAGAATGTTACGCTAATATTCTTAAGGATAACCCGAACATGTAACGGAGTACAAAGTCAGACCCAGTTCCAAAGAAGGAAGCTGGGGGTGGATGATTCGTGTAATGGGAAGTTCCTGGAAGAATACTATATGTAATTTTCTTAGGGATAACCCAATCATTACAAACAAAGTAATAAACACTAAACCCTCACTGTGATTTGTATGAGTCAACCCTCCCGTTGTGATTTGTACTCCCCCTCTCACTGTCTACCTGGTCAAACCTTCCTATAGTTAGGGCCACAATCAAAGTTTCCTCTCGATTCCTTCCATGAAAGAGAGGTCCACTTTCAAATTGAGCAATCAAACCTATAAAAGTTAGGATTGTCTCCAACTTCACTTAGTCAAACCTGTAGATAGTTAAGACTAAGATTGAGTTATCCCTTTCGATAAACGAAAGACTTCCGTCTTTTTCTTTTTCAGCCAAACCTATAAAAGTTAGGGTCGAAATTGGAATTTCCCCTCAATAAATGAGGAACTCTTTTCTTGGATCAAGCAACCAATCCTATAAAAGTTAGGGTTACTTGAATCTTTCCGATTCTCGGAGTAGAGATCCCACTCCTAGTTTCATCTTTCTGGATTCTGGGGGTGGAGATCCCACTTCGAGTTTCCTTTCCAACTGAAGATAGAATATAAAATTCTTCCTCTTCGGTACCGGGAGATAGAATATAAAATTATTCCTCTTCCGTTTTGGGTTCAGACACAATTCTCAACTTCAAATCCGTACATCCTATGCACGGGGAACTTTATCTCGACTCCTAAATAAAGATAAGCCTACGTCTAATACACGTTGCTGGTTTAGTCTTTCGCCGATTGAAAAAGACACCAGAATTCAGTCTGGGGTATTTTATCCCGAAGCCTAAGTAGGGATAAGTCAGCACTTAACCCGCGTTGCTGGGTGGTTCGTTCCCGTAAAAACGACCGAGTCTACATATTCAGCATCGTAGCAACAAAAATCTATACCTTTTATGCATGGGGAATTTTATCCCGAATCCTAAGTTGGGATAAGTCAACGCCTAACACGCATTGCCGGTTAGTCTTTGACCGTAAAAAAAAAGACAAAAGACCACATATTCAACATTATGGCAGGTTGTTATTAATAACACCATAATCCGTGCCTCACACGCATGGGGAATTTTATCCCGAAGCCTAAGCAGGGATAAGCCAACGCCTAACACGCGTTGCCGGTTTAGTCTTTTACCGATTGAAGAAGACACCAGAATCCGAGTCTGGGGACTTTTATCCTGAATCCTAAGTAAGGATAAGTCAGCGCCTAACACGCATAGCCGGGTAGCCTATTCCCGTAACAATGGCGAAGTCTACGTATTCGAAGTCGTAACATCAAGTCTAAGGGAGTTCATTCCTTTAGCACAACGTCACATGCGGAACGGATTTAAACAATCCGCTTGCTAGCCCGACTCAAACGGTAGTCGGTAAAGGCATATCAAATCCGTTTATGGCTGAGGATTTGCCAAAAATCCTAAGTCTACGTCTAACACACGTTGCCGGATAGTCTATTCCCGTGAGAAAGACAAAGTCTACGTATTCAATGTCGTAGCACTAAAAGAGTTAACTCTTTTAGCACAACGTTATGTGCAGAACGGATCTAAACAATCTGCATGCTAGCCCGACTCAAACGGTAGTCGGTAAAGGCTCATCAAACCCGTTGATGGCTGAGAATTTGCCAAAAATTCTATAAATGCGAGTCATTGACGCACCAGCTCCACTAGTTGGTCTCGTGACTTGAGCATCCAACAAATTTAGGATAAGATCCACACATGCAGATGAATCAGCTTTAACAGTTGGTCTTGCAGCCCCAACATTTGGGACAGCCATGCTCCAATACCTTAAGAGATTAAACTGTGTATACTCCAGAAAACGTATGAGTATAAACTGTGTCAACGTACGAAGTTCGAAACCCTAAGGTTAACACCGGTCAACACGTAACCCTAGGTCAATGCCAGTCAACGCGTTGTGACCAAAAGTCAACGTACGACATTCAAAACCCTAGAGTCAACGCCGGTCAACGCGTAACCCTAGGTCAACGCCAGTCAACGCGTTGCGATCAAAAAGTCAACTCAATGACATGAGCCAAACTCAACTCATCAGTTGTAGATTTGAGACTTCGACGACGGCCAGACGATAAGCGCAGCGCCGGAAGGATTTTAGCTATTCATCAAAGCATCGAGTAGACTGAAAATCGAAGGAGTCAAGAATCGAAGCTAACTACAGGTCCTTTACGCCAACTGAAGGCTAGACCAATCACATCCAAAGTATTCCAGCCTCTTCTATAAAAGAAACGAGTCTGGAACGCTTTGGAGGGGGTATCTGTAGGCATCGAAAATTGCCTATAGGTCTCCACAAACAGCTCAGTGTTAAGAAATGACGATGAACGTCACCATCTGGTTCACAGAAGCTTGATTGATGTTGGCGAACGCTTGAAGTAAACCGATGAACTACGTGAAACAACGGAACTTCGGAACGATGAAGATACGAACTGATCGGGAACCTCGTATCGTTCACAAACGGCGAAATACCCTTCGTGTCTCATTTGTTCAACTAATGATATAATTATTGGAGCTTATAGAACTCTTCTTCAGCTTTCCAACGCACTTGGAATCACTCAAATCCGAGTTCGGACGAAGAATTTACGGTGGAAACAATCAAACAAGTATAACGGAGCGTCTCAGGCTGAACTGGGGCACCCGAGGTGTCTCGGCACGGGCGAGACACCCTTGGGTGTCTCGGCCAAGGCCGAGACACCCTAGGGTGTCTTGGCCCAGTTTGAGACACCCTGGGGTGTCTCCAACGCAGAAATGACCCTTTAGGCTGTTTTAACAGCCCGAAACCCCCTGGAGCCTATAAATACAGCCCCGGGCCCTCATTTTTTTCAGATCTGGAGTTTTGGAGAATTGGCGAAGTCCTGCCGGATTGAAGACTGAAGGTGCACGGATTTCAGAGAGGAGGAGGAGAGATCGGATCGAGTTCTTCAACGCAAGAGAGAGAGATTCGTCAGATCTACAGTTTCCCGGATCCGTTCCTTAGGATTATCCCGTTGCGGTAATCTTAAGAAGAGTGATTATCTCGCTTCGCCGAGATAAGAGCTACGGTTTTCTCGATCCCTTCGCGGATAGACGAAGCTCTGCCCAATTTTTCAGCAATCAGATCTGATCGACGGTGGTCCACGGATAAACCCCGGCACAGGCAAAGACACCCACGCAAGCAGAAGACCGATAAACGATCTCTGCGTTTGTTTGATAAAGTTGTAAACTTTTTATTTTCATTGTGTAAAAGTCTTATAAAAAGACTGATTTTTGTATTCGTTGTAAACGTCTGAAGTTTGTAATGAATCCTGCAATGAAAACATCAACTTTCACCGCAAACACATATATGAGTCGACTCATGACACATGGGCCAACTCATGACAGTCATGAGTCGAACGGTCAGAAACTTCTGACAAAACTGCTGGGCTTTATGAGTCGACTCATGATAGTCATGAGTCGACTAGTCAGAAACTTCTGACAAATGGCTGGGCTTCGTGAGTCGACTTATGACAGTCATGAGTCGACTGGTCAGAAAATTCTGATAAACGGCTAGGCTTCGTGAGTTGACTCATGACAGGCATGAGTTGACTCAACCTGATGAGTCGATTCATGTGCATGTATGAGTTGACTCATGGGCTGAAAACTGGATGCTTCGATTCTTCGATTCGCCGTCTCGTTCCCCGCTTTGACCTGCGTTCCACTATGTTGTTTTACACCTCTATTCTTAAGTTACCATGAGAATCATCTATCCTCAAGCTTCCATGAGGATCGTTAAGTTCCGAAGAGGAGATACACCCGTATCATGGCTCCTCCTTTAGGAACTTGAAGTCCCATTCAAGTTAGAACTTCAGCTGAGGAAACTCATGATCTCCTCCTTCCCTGTTGAACCACTTAGCCTTACTAAGAACCTAACCTTGACGTCTAATAAGAAACGACTCCTTTATCCCCCGCCTCGTCACGGTCGTCTTCCGCTCCAAAATGCAATATTCTTTCAGTGGCTCTTCTCTATCAAACCACAAGTTTTCAACATGCGGCAAGATCATCTTATCGTCACATTCATCATCCAGCAATGGAGGCTCAAACAACTTCAAATACTCAACATTGATCACAAAATACATGCCTAAGTAAGGTGGCAAATCCAGCCTAAAGGCGTTATCACCAATTTGATCGAGAATCCGAAACGGACCATATCGTATAGGTTTCAACTTCTTCCCTTCTCCCTTTAGCCTCTCCTTACTCAATTTCAGCCATACCATGCCGTCTATGCTAAAGTTACAAGAAACCCGATGCCGATCATGTTTTGCATTGTACTTGACTTGTGATTTCTTCAATTGAGCTTCAATCGTGGCATGAATATGTGCAATCTTCTCCAGAAATCGTTGAGCACGTTATCTCTCACTCTCTTCCTTGTCGTCGGCCATAGCTTCACTATAAAACATGAGATCAAATGGACTCAGAGGTAAAAACCCATAACAAGTCTCAAACGGTGACTTTCCCGAAGATCCATGAATAGCCCGATTAAATACAAACTGAAGATATGGTAGGCTCTCATCCTAAGTTTTGGGATGCTTGGAATTATATCCTCGCAACATATGTACCATAGTCCGATTTACTACCTCTGTTTGTCCGTCAGTTTGTGGATGAAAGGCCGTGCTCTTCTTCAACCTAGTGTCCATCAAGCTCCACAATGAATCTCAAAAGTGTCCGAGAAACCGGCTATCTCGAGCTGAAATAATCAAATTCGACAACCCAAAGTGCTTCCACACATGCTCAAAGAATAATTGTGCCACATCCGCTCCCGTCACGGTCTTCTTACAAGGAATCAAGATGACCATCTTGCTGAATCGGTCCACCATAACGAACAAATAATCATTCCCGCGCTTAGTCATCGGCAATCCTCCTAAGAAATCCATAGAAATACTCTCCTACGGTCTCGACGGTACCGACAATAGTAGATACAATCCCCTTTTCCTATTAGAAGAATTCGATATGCAACATAGCTTACACCCTCCAACATACTTAGTGACATCCTCTAACATCTTCGACCAAAAGACATGGCGCCATAGATTGAGAAGCGTCTTCTGAATCCCAAAATAACCTTGCACACGGGATGTATGAGCTTCTCAAATCCATTGCAATCGGTCGCCATCCTTCGGAATGCATAGCTACCCTCGATACAACAAACCATCTGCACCAATCTCATACTCATCTTTTCGACCAGCCTTCACCTGCTCGAACACACTACTGAAATCTCGGCTGGATGTGTACATCTGCACATACTCCAAAGGAACCAAGGGCGGAATGCGCGTCGCCACCAAGAGAGCTCTCACGGGTGGGCGAGATAACATATCGGTTAACTTGTTCGTCATCTCCTTCTTGTACCTAATGATGATATTGAACGCCATCAAATAGGACATCTACTTCATATGCCGTGCCTGCTGTAGCTTCGTCTGGGCATGTAAAAATTCAAATGGCTTGTGATCTGAGTGCACAACCACCTCCTTTCCCAACAAATACACCCACTAATGATTGATTGCTTGATAAAGTGCATAAAACTCCTTGTCATAGGTGGAGTAGTTCTGAATAGCACCCGCAAACATTTCTCAATGGTACTCCACCGGCTTCCCATCCTGAATCAATATAGCACCTATAGCATAACTAGAAGCGTTGGTCTCTACCTTGAAGGTCCTCTGTAAATTCGGCAATGCTAATACTGGTCCCTCTGAGATCTTCCTCTTTAATAACTGAAAAGCTTCCTCATGCGTCCTTCCCCACTCGAACTGAACCTTCGCCTTTATAAGGTCATGTAAAGGTGCCACATAAGTCAAGAAATATCGAATGAACTTGCACAAATACTAACAAGCCCCCATGAAGCTTCTCATCTCCGTCACTATCCTAGGTATCAGCCACTTCGTGATCACCGCCACCTTTCCTGGATCTATCCTCCACTGGACTTTCCCCACAATGAACCCGAGATACACTAACTCGTCCTTCTCGAATTCGCACTTCTTCCTGTTAAGCTTCAGTTGTCCGTTCTGCAGCACTTCAAATACCTTCTCAACATGAACAAGATGCTCCTCCCAGATCCTGCTGTACACCAAGATATCATCGAGGTAAACTATCACAAAATCCTCTATAAAGGGTCATAATAAATCGTTTGTAAGTCTCATAAAGGTAGCCGGAGTGTTGCACAATCCAAACGGCATCACCAACCACTCGAATATACTCTGCTTGGTCTTGAATGAAGTCTTCCAAATGTCATCCTCCCGAATCCTCACCTGATGGTAACCAGACTTCAAATCCAGCTTCGTGAAAACCTCGCTCCTTCCAACTGGTCCATAAGATCATCAATCCAAGGTAATGGGTATTGATTCTTGATGGTTATTTTGTTGAGCGCCCGGTAATCCACGCACATGTGCCAGCCTCCATCCTTTTTGGACACCAACAACACTGGTGACCCACAAGGGGAACAACTCGGTACAATCACTCTTGTCTCCAAAAGCCCTTGAACTTGCCTCTTGATCTCCTCAGACTCCTCTACAGATGTGCGGTATAGACCTATATTCGGCAAAGAACTCTCGCTGGTCAACATAATCTCATGCTCCATACCCCGTCGTGGTGGTAGTCCCGTGATATCCGAAAACAAGTCCACATACTTAGCCTTCAACCTGTCAAGCTCTCCCTCCTGAAACTTGCTCAAGGTAGTCAAGCACACCCTACTCAGCTGTTCCTCATAAGACCTATTTACTAACAATACAAATCTCTTGCTTGCATTCACTAGCCTCTTCGCTTGAGTCATTGTCACCAAACTCGTCTCCTGTGGAAGAGATGTCGAACGAAAGATGAATTGCTCACCATCTTTGGTGAACGTATACTTCTGGGCTCGCCTATCATAGACTGCAAACCTATCCTATAAATAAGGATTGCTCAGTATTACTTGGTAAACATCCAACAGAATGATGTCGCATGTGACCTCGTTAATATACGAATCGTGGAGTGCAAATATAAAAGTTCATTGGTTGACTACACTCAATCCTGCCTCCTTCTGAATCCATCCTAAAGGATAATGTTTCAGATGTTTAACCGTCTTTAATCCCAGCTTCTGAACTAATGCCTCAGATATCAAATTCTTCTGGCTCTCTGGATCCACTATGGCATCAACCAAGCTGGTCTTGACCTGCAATTTCAAAACAAAGAGCTGCTCCCTTGGGTCTTCGTCCTCCGTCGTGGTCTGCTTTTCCACCATAAGGTTGAGACTGCTATTGGATGCTGTCATCCCAGGAACTTCCTTCGGACCCTGAGCTACTACATATGCCTTCTCCTCCTCCTTTTTCTTTAATCCTTTTGGCTTCAGATGAGGATACTTCTTTCAGCAATGATCGGCTACGTGTCCTGTCTGTTTACAGTGATTGCATGTCAATCTTGCCTTTCCCGAATCACCCTTCTTCTTCTCTTTCTTAGGCTGAGAGCCACTCAACTTGCCTCTTGTCTGTTTGGAGTCTCCCTTGGTTTCGTTACCCTTCTTTTGCCTGCCCTCAATGGTAATGGCCTTCACACTCGCTTCTGCCATGAACTCGACTGTGAACAACTTCATCTCCTTTTGGATATATTCATTTAGACCCGCCATATACTTCATAAAGATGGAATACTCCTCCGTCATAATGTTGAGAACTATCGCCTGCTGCTGGAACTCCGTCGTGTATTCTTGAACGATTTGATTGAATCTTTGGCGCAAGCCGTACTACTTGTACCAACGCTCCTCAAGGAACCCTACTGGATAGAACTGCTTTCTTAGTAGCTCCTTAAACTTATTCTACGACACCGTCTTCTTTTTCTACTTACAGTAGGATTTCCACCACATCAACGCATGCCCTGAAAGCTTCAAAGATACGAACACAATCTTCTCCTTGGATGAATATCCATAGAAAGTGAAATACATTTCCATATGTTCAATCCAATCATCGAGCTTCTCCATATTGACACTCCCATCATAAATATGAATCTCCACCTTAAAATCAATTTTTAAATTCTAATAGTTATTTTTACCCTCTTAATGCGGAACAGTTTTGACAATCTCGGCCTCCTTATCAGAATCAGATTCCTCGTCTTCTCCATTGGACTCCATAAGTTTCTTCTTGCCTTTCGAAGAAGATTCCTCCTTTTTGTCCTTTTCTTAGAAGATAGCGATGAGCTGTGTAAGAGTTGAACTCATTGTCTCCATCTGTTTCTCTAATGCATCTAGCCTCGCTGAACTATCTCCTTCACTCATCTTCTTCTTCCTTAATTTCTGGACCCCTTCCAATAAAATAAGGATCTCGTCTAACTTCTTGTATTACGATCGAGTTAGGACCATATACAGGATGCCCCTTGTAGACGGTAAAAAATACCTCTATAGGTTTACAAGAAATTCGCCTACGAGAAGAGCTCGCATGCTCAGTTCTCTAGCACGGGCCTAAGCCACGTAGACGTCGAGTATGCTCGATTCCAGATTCGCCTAACGGCCAGCTCGCCAGCACGAGTTAAGACTGATCAGGATAACGAAAGCTCGCCTGTCACTCAACTCGCCTGCCCGAGTTCAGAGTCGAATCCGCCAGCAAGCCCCAAGACCGTCAGTACAGCTGGGTATCCGCTACCCCACGTGCTGAGATGGACCTTCCCATCCCTCTCTCTTAAGGGAGAGAGCACAGTACCCTAAGACCGTCAAACGGCCGCTCGCAGTACGCACAGCGCGAAGGACTGGACAGGTGTCGAGTCAACCTGAGCATTTCATAAATGCGACTCACCTCGGCTGTCTGAGTCAAGAGCTGGATCCGCCGGCACTCGGCAAGTTGGCTAGACCCACTCGAGTACTGTGCACCTACTTCGCCGCCTCTCCTGACCGGAAAGGAGAAAGCACTGTGCTCAAAGCACGCCGGGCGGTCACGCACAGTACGAGTGATCGGACAGATACCTCATCGATCTGCGAACTCATAAATGCAGTTCATTAATGCTGGTCAAGTCCACTCGGATAGCAGACGACCTTTGCCTCATATACAAGGATGTGCCTTCCCATTTTAGGTGACAGGACATAAAGCACAATCCCTCGAATGACCGTTCATGGTACCGAGGAGCAGCTAGACGTCTCCGAAGAAGATGTGGTCACATCCCATAATTCAAGGATGAGTCAAGCTGTCCCTCTTTCATTTAAAAGCCCCTTCCAGCACACTGGAGGAGAGGTCGCAAACTTAGAGAAAAGAGTTGAGACCAAGCTGTTAGCAGATCCTTGCATTACAGCACCACTGCCCAGTTCTGAGCTCCGATCGCCGGCGAACTAAGCAGACCCGAACTCCCTCGAGTTGAGCTTCTACTACAACTGAAGCTCTCCAGCAACCTCGATCGAACGGTCCAAGGGAAGCAGACTCGACACGAGCATCGAGCGAAGCATCCTGTAGCCACCTAAAGTCCCCACAAAAACAAAGAGGGCATTCCCTCTGCTTCTGTTGTAACCATTTGATTATTAGTTTGTAATAAGCTTTCTTATCAATACAAACGAAACTCCCTGTTTTCGGGAAATCAAATTTTCACCCTACAGAAGATGGCGACCACAGTGGGAGAAGCTGTTTCATCGAACGAAATGGTGGTGGCTCAATTTGATGAAGACAACCGTGGAGTCCCTAGAAATCGAGTTCGACCAGGCCAAGTACGAAGAGTACTTGTCTTCCTCCTCCTCTGGTGGCGATGCGTCCCGCAAACGCCACAGAGCTGTGCACCGAGGCCGACCTCAGACGGTCAAAGCCTCTGCGCCTGAAGGTTCCACCCGAGTCTCATCGGGAGAACCCACATCCTCGCAATCGATCAAGGCCAACCCAGAGATCGAACGTAAGAGACAAGCGTCTGCCAAATGGGTCGCCAAGCGATCCCCGCAGACACTTACCCCGAAGGGAACGCCGGTTCACTCTGGCACAAACAACACTGCCACTACCTGTGGTGATGCTCCCCTCGATAGGAGAGTTAGCCAACAGCAGTGGCGAACGCCCGTCGGACAGAGGGTCCAAACCTCCGTTTCTCATAATGGCCTGAACCATCATACAGGCCCGAGAAACACTAGACGGGAAGGCAAACTGCCCGACGTCGGAAGGCCCTCCAAATCAGGAGCGCCAACCGAGGACGACAGAGCCATCCGCTCAGGAGGACTTCGCTTCTCAGGTCATAAGCATTCCGCCCAACGCGCACCAGAGAGAGCGCCCAAAAATCTCTCGTCAGCTCACCAGAGCGACTCTTCTGAGGCCGGGGGTTGTCACCAACCACCCGTAGAAGACCTCAGAGAATTCTTGACTCGCAAACGCACTATCCATGAGGCGAGTCCTCAGTGCCACTGTGAGAGACTCATCCACACGGTCCTCGCCGACTGCCAATGCGTCGGAACGGTGAAACCCTCGGTGTTCGAGAGGCTTTCTCAACAGTCTTCTCGACCAAGGCCCTCCCGTTGAAGGCGCCGTCACCAGAAAAGATGTGCTGCCGACGACCTGGAACTCTCGTCCGCCACAGTTAACATGACGGACAAGGGGAAGGCGGTACTCTCCGACTCGCCAGACTCGGACTCCGTCCTGAGACCTAACACTCGGTTCGCTCGACGCCGGCAGGAAGGCATATTCCAGCGAACCCGTAGTCACAGGGGGGCAAGTATTGGGTTTGACTATTCCACCCTAGTACCCCCTTCCTACGGCGAGGACGAGGTTCATTCGGCGGCGGCCACATCTCAGACCTCGCGCTTAAGTCAAGACGCGCAGGCGAGAGTGCACATGACCGGGCTCGACACCGAGCAGACAATAGCTCAAAAGCTGGAGGAACAGCAGGCGACCATCGACTCTCTAAGAGAAATGATGGAACAACTGCTAAACGGATAAGGAATGGGTACCACCTCACCGTCCAGCGGCTGAGACAGAGGATGATCGACAGTCCGATTACTCCTCCAAAACATCGATAGGAACGTCGCACACCGCGGATAGCACCCGTGACAAAAGATTCGACGAGTTCCAGGACCAACTGAACGCGCTGAAACTTCAGCAAAATATGAACAAGCTGGGGGTGGTACGTCCCTACCCTATCGAATGGGACACGGTCCCATACCCAGCGAAGTTCAAGCCCATCAGCTTGGTACAGTTTGATGGCAAGAGGTCACCCTCGCAGCACATCTACTACTTCATGGAGCAGACCGGATTCCTTACTGGGAACGACGCCATTCTCACTCGACTGTTCATCGGTACCCTCAAGGGGGTGGCCTTTGAATGGTTCCGCAAACTGGAGCCCGGCTCTATCAAGGCATGGGTCGACGTTGAAAAGCTTTTCCTCGCCCGCTTCTTCGACGATGACACGGAAGTGTCAATGGCCACTCTCCTCGCTGAGAAACAGCGGAAGTCGGAGTCGGTCAACGACTTCGTGAAGAGATTTCGAAATCGATCGGTCCATTATCGGGACCAAGTTTCCGAGGCGACGCTGATTAAGATGTGCCGCAACAATCTGTCGATCCATATCCTGTCCAAAATAGGGGCAGTAGAGACCCGGACTTGGAAGGAACTTGTTCGCCAAGGCGAGCAAGTTGAAAATATGATCAAGTGGCTGGAGGCCGAAGAGCCACAGTCCAAAAAGGGAGCAGCAGAGCCAGCTGCGCCGAAGAACCCTCCTCGGTCGAGAGGAAAAGAGATCATGGCGGTCGACTCCGCCCCGGCACCAAAGGCTACTCAAAAGCCTAAACCCAGGCAATTTGAATCACACCCCCAACGGCAATATGATTTCAAAGAAGACCAGGTGGTGGCGACTCTCGACACTCTACTCAAGAGTGGGCGAATTAAGTTGCCGGAAGCCGTCAAGCCTGAGGGGGCGGACAAAACCGGTGACCCAAGTTACTGTGCGTATCACAGATTCCTTGGCCATCACACAACCAAGTGCTACATCCTCAAGGACAAACTCCAGGCTCTCTACGACGTGGGGGTCTTGAAGAAAGAGAAGGTCCAAAAGCAAGTGACAGCGAACATGGTCACTTTGAGCTTTGGGACGGGTCTCCCGGAGATTCAAGCCCCGGCGGGGATAATTCCTATCCCCAAGGCGGTTTTGAAGATCACTAATGACGATCCTCACAACCAGCGGGAAAATGGTTTGGTTCCACAAACTCTGCCATCAGGGCAGGTGATGTGGGTCCATCCGGACCTCCTCGATGACGAGCAGTGGACCGCACAGCCTTCCAAGGAGGCTAAGAGAAAACATTGCAACGCGGTCACCGCCATCCTGGATACGGATGACGCGGCGATGACTGCCTTAACCGACTCTGAAGAAGACACCAACGTCTTCGCCACGAGAGCCGGAAAGGAGTTTGCGAAAGAATATCCCGCGAGGGCGGAAAACCCAGCAGGACCTCCCGCGAGGCCGGCCGCAGCAGTCCCTCCCAATCCAGATGAGCCAAGTTCAAGCCGCCAGCCTTACCGGTTCAACGTGCTCGCGCAATTGAAAAGCATACCCGCGCGAATCACCGTGTACGACCTCCTCCGGTTGTCTAGGCCTACCCGGGAAGCCCTACAAGAGGCGTTGGCTGACGCAGAGGCGTTCTCGACCCATTTCTCAAAAGAAACGGAGATCGAACAGGGCTGTACAACTTGCTGCCAAGTCTCCGAGAGACAGATCCCCTGCATCACTTTCACCCCCGAGGACATGCTCATCAAGAACACGTCCCATGACCGGCCGCTGTACTTCACAGGATACGTCGGCTCGGCGAAAGTGGATCGGATCCAGGTTGACCCGGGGTCCGCACTGAGCATCGTGCCCCTGAAGCTAATCAAACATTTGGGGATACCGTCGAAGCGCCTAGCCTCGACCTCGACTACCATCTTCGGCTCGTGGACGACTACGAGCGAGTAAGAACGGTAGTGGCCGACAAGCACCCCTTTAAAGGCGTCGAGAACTACTTCGCAGATTCTCTGCTGTACCAGGACCCCGACCAGCCACCAGCGGAAGATCTGGAGAGTGGCAATGAGGCGGACAGCGAGCCTGAATACGGTGACAGCTTGATTCTGAACGACTTTGAGTCAATTGTAATTGGTTACGAGAGTCACCATGTAACCAACGCCGTTCAGGCAGAAAAGCTTATCATGAATGAGAAATCCGACTTTGCTTATTTGTCGTCTTGCTCCTCGTCCGAGGATGACGCATCTAATAACTTATGGTCGACACTCTACAGTGAGTCTTCCCTATTCGTCATACGTCTCCAAAACGCGGCCGATCGAGTCATCGCAAGCTGTGTTCGTCGTGCCAGCACGGAATAGGTATCGAAAAGACATCATCTTCGGTCGAATCGATCATCCCCTACGCACGCTATGGGACGAATCTGAGGATGAAGACCCGGCGCCCCAGTTTTCGCAATACAGTCGAGTGGCGAAACGCATGATGAGCAACATGGGGTATGACCTCACTCGCTTGGAGGGCCTGAATTACGGCCGAGGACGTAAAACGGTCATCAAACCTGCCTACGTCCCTAAAGGAAAGCCGTCAAATTACTTCAACAGGACCCGTAGAGGCTTAGGCTATTCCTCCTCCTCGTCAGATTTGTGTTTTTGCGTTGACGAGGATTCCGATTACGCATGTTCGGGGGACCAATCATCGACAACCTCGGCTTGGGACTCGGACGTCAGCGTAAGGGATTTGTTCGATGGCCTTACAGTCAACATGGCCACAGTAGACCCCACTGGAATGGCGGAGGACGAACGACTTCCACTTTATGACGAGACATGGGATCGCCATGTTAACGCCCAGTGGAACAGTCGCTTCGAACAGCGCGAACCACCGACTGAAGACGAAGTCCTCCAGGTGAACATGGGTACTGAGGCAAATCCCAAACCCATATTCATCTGCGGCACTCTGCCTCCTCAAGAAAAAGAGGATCTCATCGCCCTCGTACGGGAATACATCGACGTCTTCGCCTGGAATTACGAGGATATGCCTGGTCTGGATCCGCGGGTCGCCACGCATCGCCTCAACATCAGCCCTGACGCCAAGCCAATCAAACAACAGCAGAGGCGGTTTCGCCCCCAAATCATGGAGGCGATCGAATCTAAAGTAAAGAAACTGATCGAATCCGGCTTCATCAGAGAGGAACAACACCCCGACTGGGTGGCGAATATTGTTCCAGTCCTGAAGAAGAACGGTAAGATCCGCATCTGCATCGACTTTAGGAACCTCAACGCCGCGTGCCCTAAAGATGAATTCCCTCTGCCCATCACGGATGTCATCATTGACAATACGTGCGGATTCGAGAGGATGTCCTTCATGGACGGCTTCTCGGGGTACAACCAAATCAAAATGCACCCCGAGGACGAGAAGCACACTGCATTCAGAACTCCCATGGGGGTGTACTGTTACACCGTCATGCCTTTCGGGCTCAAGAACGCCGGCGCAACCTACCAGCGCGCCATGAGCATGATCTTTTGAGATCATCTGCGAAAGACGGTCGAATGCTATGTGGACGACTTGGTCATGAAGAGTCACCATAAGGAGGATCACCTCCAAGACTTGAAGGCTATGTTCGAACTCATGAGGACTCATCAGCTCAAGATGAATCCTACCAAGTCATTCTTGGGGATGTCTAGCGGTAAATTCCTCGGTTTCGTCGTCATGACGAAAGGGATCAGAATTGATCCAGACAAGGTGCGAGCCATTCAAGAGCTCCAGCCACCCCGAAATCTTAAAGAACTAAGGGGCCTTCAGGGACGACTGGCTTATATCCGAAGATTCATCTCGAATCTCTCGGGCAAGTGCCAACCCTTTTCTAAGCTGATGAAGAAAGGTACCTCCTTCGTCTGGGATGAGCCGTGCCAAAAGGCCTTTGAAGAGATCAAAGCTTATCTCTCAAATCCGCCTGTCCTTACGGTGCCAGTCTCAGGGAGGCCATTCCTCATATACATACGGGCTATGGAACACTCCCTAGGCGCCCTTTTGGCTCAAAACGACGATGCAGGCCACGAACAAGGCATCTACTACCTGAGCAGAACCTTGCAGGGCGCCGAACAACGGTACCCAATGGTCGAGAAGGAATGCTTAGCCTTGGTGTTCGCTATTCAAAAGATGCGGCACTACTTGGTGGGCCAAACCATTCATGTCATCTCCCGGATGAATCCTATCCGGGTCTTCATGACACAACCTGCAGCGTTAAACTGGCGCCTGACCAGGTGGGCGCTTCTGCTCTCCCAATACGACATCCACTTCATGCCACAGAAATCAGTCAAGGGACAGGCCATCTGCGATCTCATGGCTAGTCACCCGCTGGGGGTGAAGACCGATCTATTTGAAGATCTGCCAGATGAACCTCCCGAGGCCAATGTGACTTCCTCACCAGAGGTATGGCAAATATACTTCGATGGTGCGTCTCGCGCAGGTGCGAGCGGTTCTATCTCTGCAGGAGTGGGGGTGGTTCTCACCTCTCCACACAGTCACGTGTTACCCCGGGCTTTTTCCTTGACGGAACCATGTACCAACAACGTAGCTGAGTACAACGTGTTGCTCATAGGGCTCGAGTTGGCCAAAGAGCTCGGGATCAAGCATCTGGAGGCTTATGGCGATTCGCAACTCATTGTTAAACAAATGACTGGCGAATATGAAGTCAGGAATGAATATCTTATCCCACTCCACAGAGCGGCCGTCAGACTAGTGGAGTTATTCGAGAGTTTCCGCATTGAGCACGTACTCCACTCCAGGAACACTCATGCAGATGCCCTCGCATCCTTGGCAACCAATTTGGCCCAGCCTTTGGGAACGACCCAAAGGGTCACAGTCGCCAGCCGAAAACTTTTTCGACCTAGAGATGTCCCAGAGGCGAACGCCACTCATCAAGCCTCGGATCAGCCAGATCAGGAAGACTGGCATCTCCCGATCATCGATTATGTCCTATACGGCATGTTGCCTGAGGATTCGAAGGAACGAGAGTCGGTCCGACGACGTGCCTCACGGTTCTACTACGATTCAACCACTAAAACGAGGGGCGAAAGAACGTACGCGAAGCACATGACGGCATGTGCGGAGCTCATCAGCCCGGACCCAAACTTTGGGATCGCCTACGGAGGATGGGCTACTTCTGGCCTGGGATGGTTACTGACGCAGTCGCTTATGCAAAGCGATGTTACGAATGCCAAATCCACGCCAACTACATACACCAGCCTCCTGAGGATCTGCACCCAACGAGGGCGTCTTGGCCCTTCGAGGCATGGGGGATGGACATAGTTGGGCCAATTTCTCCCCCATCGGCGAAAGGCCATCGCTTCATTCTCGCGATCACCGATTACTTCTCTAAATGGGCCGAAGCCATCCCCTTAAGAGAAGTCAAGACTAGCGACGTGATCAAATTCATCAAGCACCATGTCATCTACCGATACGGCGTACCCCGGCGTATCATTCACGACAATGGCACGCAATTCGTTAGCCATGCCTTCACCAGGTTCTGTGACAAATTCCGAATACAGAACCTCTCGTCCACGGCCTACAACCCTTCAACGAATGGTTTGGCCGAAGCTTTCAACAAAACGATCATCAAGATCTTGACCAAGCTGACTTCCACTAGCAAGCGCGACTGGAACGAAAAGCTAGTTGAGAGCCTGTGGGCGTATCGCACGACGGTTCGCACACCGACTGGCACCACGCCCTACTCGTTGGTATACAGCTGTGAAGCTGTATTGCCATTAGAGATTCAGATTCCATCCCTCCGCGTCGCCCTAGCAACGGGGATGACGACTGAGGAAAATCACCAACTACGACTCGCAGAGCTCGAAGCATTGGATGACAAGCGACTGGAAGCTCAGCAGCACATTGAGTTTTATCAAGCTCGGATGGCCAAGAGCTTCGACAAGAAAGTCAAGCGCCGAGCCTTCAAAGAAGGAGAGCTCGTGCTCTCCGTCCGTCGACCAATGATCCTCACTTCCAAGAAGAAGGGGAAATTCCAGTCCAAATGGGAAGGACCGTTCGTGGTAGAGACAGTCTACTCGAACGACGCCTATCGCCTCGTCAAACCGAATGGCGATAAGATCATGATGCCTATCAACGACAAGTATCTGAAGAAGTACTACCCCTAGTTCTCCTTCACAAACTCCCACGAGTGCACGAGTCTAAACTGGCCCTCAAACCCTCCAACTGGTACACGAGGTTAAATTGTTCCTACTTTGCCCGCTCGGGCGAAAGCCTCTTGCGGAGCTCAATTCGCCTATCTTTTCCAACGAGATGACGGATCCACTAAAGTCGTTCACATCACGACAAACACACACAATTCGCCTATCTTCTCCAACGAGATGGCGGATCCACTAAAGTCGTTCATATCACGACAAACATACAATTCGCCTATCTCCTCCAATGAGGTGGCGGATCCACTAAAGTCGTTCCAATCACGACATTCCCTGTCAAGTTAATATTAAACCTCTGACAAAATCCACTCACTAATCCTCTTCCAAAGGATGGTGGGTCCTCAAAGTCGTTCCAATCACGACATTCCCTGTCACGTTAACATTAAACCTCTGACAAAATCCACTCACTAATCCTCTTCCAAAGGATGGTGGGTCCCCACAGTTGCTCCAATCGCGACAAAAATCCCATCAGGTTAATGATCACCTCTGATGATTGGCACCGTTATTCTTACGAATAGCATAGCCTGAGCAATGGCCTACCATGCGACGTGCCATTACTCCTGTCAATAGTCACACTCTAACGTTCCCTGACTATTTGACCTATTCAGATGTCCTAACATGCTTTAGGATAATGATGGGTGAGTCTACCAGGCGTGACTCCTACACAATCAATTGTCACATCCCTACACTATGACATGTCTGAAAGGCGGTTTCGCGCAGACAATCCCGTCTGTCGATTCCTCAGGGCAACAACTCGCCGAAGGCGACCGTCAAAGTTGAATTCTTCATCGGCCGTAGGAGTGACGATCGTTCTTTGCCTACAAGCCAAGTGTTGCTCCTCAATCCCATGGAGCCACAACGCGAAATCGGGATTTACCCGATCCCACATTGTGAACAACGAAAGCAGAGCAAGAGCCTAACATGACTAATCAAAGGCCAAGATAGCGACTGGGCTCGCCAAATCCAATCAGATGCCAGACAGCGACAGACAAAAAAAAGCGAAGAAAAAACTGCGCAAGCAAAAAGTAAGGTGAAAGACATAACGAGCAAAAGAGGGCCATAACGGACAAGTTTACACAGTTTCAGTTTAGTTGTGGTGCCGGAGGCCACCGGACTAAGATTAACAAAAAAAGGGACTTAAACGAGCTTAAGCATTACAAGAATTTCACAAGCTAAAGGAGCGATCTAGCCTTGAGCTTCGCACGTTCCGCAGCCCGCTGGATCCTCGCCTTCTCCTTCCGCTCCGGTTGCCGCCGGGCCAACTCCGCCTCGCTGGCTTCTTCCTCTTGGCGAAGGAGCTGGAGCTCCTGGTCCACCGCCGCGGCAGCTTCGCCGAGCCTCCTCACCGTAAGCTGGCGCTCCCGTAACTTCGCCTCGCCGCGGAGGGAGCCAGCGTCCTCGAAGAAGGCCCTGTCCAGATAGGCATCCATCCGGTCCAGCACCGCTTGTTGACGCTTCCGCAGACGTTGGAGCTCGGCCTCTTTCGCCTGAATCCTTTTCGCTCGCTCTTTGCGCTCGAGTAGATGACACAAAGAAGGGGGCGGCGGCTCATCAGAGGAATCTTCGTTGGCCAATTCTTCGAGGCGGTACATCCACCCCTCAATGCGCTCAAGCTCCCGCTCACATCGCCGTGTGAGCGAGGCATCACCCGCACGGCGAACCGCCTCCAAACACGCTTCCACATGAGGGAGCGCGTCGTAGTAACGTCCGTCGCCAACGCTGACTGAGATGGCAACCCCGTGCACCAAGCCCACCAATTCCTGGAGGGGCACGAAGGCGGGATGAGCCAAGGGGTCCGGAATCGCGGGGACGGCAGCCGGAGCACCAACGTCGACGACGGTGGAGGAAGAACCGACACCCTCCGCACCACTATCATTAGAAGAGGAAGCCATGAGAGAGAGAGTTCTTTTTCGCAGAGATCTCTTCCTAGCGGATTTCTCTCGAAGCGGTAGGGACTCTGCTGGAGAAGAGCAAGTGCAAGTATATATTCCGAAAAATTTAACGGTGGAGATTCATCACCCCAAGCGATCAAGCGGTCCGAACGCCCTGCGACGCTTCGAACTCGACGCCATTAAAGGCTACTCTCGAGACCCCAAACCGACAGATCGGATTGGGCACGAGAGGCGAAGCGACCGGTCGCTTCACCATAAATAAGCATTAATGCGCCTGCAGAGTCTTGGCTGGCAAGCACTTAGGCCCGCCGACCGACACGTGGCACGAGCTTCGCCCGCAAGTGGATCTCCGACTGTTGGACAAACTCGCTGACTGCTCAAGTTTCGCCTACAGTTCAAACTCGCCGGACAAATCGAGTCGGGTTCCCAACACAAGCCCATTATCATACAGGTTTCGTCCGCAGAATAAACTCGCCAGCCATTGAGTTCTGTTGCCAAGCGAAACTCGCCAGCAGATGGGCTTTGCCATCTACTTGAAATCGCCAACAAGTTGAGAGGAGCTTTCAAGCGAACATCGCCGCGATCAAGTCCCGCCTGGAAAAAAATTCGTCAATCAATTGAGTTCCACCAGCAATTCGAACTCGTCAGAAACCGAGTTTCACCATTTTAGCGAACTCGCCGTCGCCCTGGTTTTGCCGATTGCATAAACTCATCGGAGCAGAGTTTGGCTTCGAAAGTAGACTTGTTGTCGCACAAAGGACTTCGCCCGCGATACGAGATCGTCTGCAATTACAGAGCAAAATACTGGAAAGCGATGTATCCAAAGGGTATACGCACAATGAGCGGGCACAAACCTCATAGATGCTTTAAGACAGTACATTTGAACAAAGTTATGGTTTTTGCAGTTGCGAAAGTCATAATATTAAGTTCAAAAAAGCAAAGCATACACCCAGTGTTTAAGACAATACATTTGAACAAAGTTATGACTTCATAAACAAACAAGTCATAAACAAGATGTCTTAACACAAATCATAAAACAAAGGTCTCAATCGAATACGCTGAAGGTGGAGATCTGTTCTTTGACTGCTTCCACCCGGCTCGCATGGTCTTCCCGAGCTTTGTCTTCAGTAGCCCTCCGAATCCGGTCTTCGCGGCCCGACCTGGCGGCAGCATCCGCCTGACGCAAAGCTTGCAGGCGTCGAGTTTTCGCCTCAGCATTCTTACTAACCTTTATGACGTCAGACTGGAGTCCCTTCCACTTCGCCTCCGCCTGCCCCAATTCGGCCCTCAGGCGAGCCATGGTGTGGTTGAGATCAATAATTTGCTCCTCTAGCAAATGTTGTTGACCGACCCAGAAGTTGGTAACAGACTCCAAATCCGCTATTTCCTTAGAGCGAGTCTCCTGCTCCAGGGCGTCCTGACGTCTGACATGAGCCTGGCAAGACTCCATGTTGGCTTCTGGACCTTCCCGTAGCAAGGTCTCTAACTCTACCATGTGTGGATCCAAGAGACGGAGTTCACGCACGCAACGGGTAGCAAGCTGATTTTCACCCGATCGCCGTAAGTCAGCCACGCGATCATAGAAGGACTGCCTGAAGCTGTCGAAACTACCCATGCCAAGTTCGACAAGGGAAATCGCCTGTCTCACAGCGCTCTCGAACTCTTCGATACGAGCCTGCCAGGGCAAAGACTCGGAGGGAACATGCCCTTGGCCCGGAGCGAGCGCCGTGATGGGCGGAATTTCGAGGCAAGGTTCGGCTCCCGGCTGGGGAGCAGGGTCTGGAGCGGCAGAGTTCTCAGAACCTTCGGATTCATCATCCGAAATCAAGATGGGCTCAGCCTCATGCTTCTCTGCAGCCGGCGTTTTCCCTCGATCTGTAAAACACAACAACGACATGGAGAGGAGTCAAGGGAGGAATACCTAATAAGCTCACACGAAAGTCAAAGCAAGAAGGTACCTTCATCCGCGGTGGCCTCAGCAGCGCCTGAAGAAGACGGCTCCTTCCTTTTCTTGGAAACGACCCTCTTCACCTTCGGTGCCATCAGGAGAAGGAGGAAAGGGAAAATTCGGGTTTATGAGGGAAGATGATGAAGAGGCTGTAGATCCTCTTAATATTATGAGGGAAGAAGATGATGAAGAGGCTGTAGATCCTCTTAATAGAGGGTAGGGGCGTTAAATACCCTACGAGTCCTAGACGGTTACTCAATATTCGATTAGACCGTTCGGGACTAAAGCAGTTGGAGAGTAAAGACGAACAAGATCTGACGGTTCACGACCACGATCTGCAACAACGGCCCGAATCGGGCGCGAGAGACGAAGAGGCCCACTACCTCGCATTTAATGCGAAACGGCTAGCCCACGTCTCCTTAACCGGCGTACACGTGGATTAACACGTAGCCCACCGAAAGCGGAACCCGGTCAGAGCCAGGTTCACCGTTAACTCCTGCAAATTTGCCTGCGAACAAAATTCGCCTGCAGATGAGATAATCTTGCAGCAGAAACTCGCTGTCAAGAGTTCCTCTACAGTTGAGGTTCTCTTACGGCTAAATTCTGACCAATGCATGATTACGAAAATGGAGCACATCCACAAATGACAATAGACCAAAAACCAAAGGGATAATTTCATTCATAAAAAAAAAAGAAGTCCCATTAAAAGCGGAAAATTAAAGGCAAATTACAGGGATTTCAATCTCAGTTCCGCCTCGCGAATTTCTTCAGCATGGCGAAGCTCGAGCCTCCTTAGGACCTCTCGACGAATATCTTCCTCTGTGCACGAGATCAAATCCTGAATAGCCTCCCTGACATCCCTGAGAGCTCGATCCTTCTCTGCAACAGAGCCAGTGGTCAATCGCCGGCGAGACTTAACGCTCTCCAACTCTTTTGCCACGTGATCACGAGCCTTCTCTTGAACGGCCAGGGCAGCCTGTGCTTCGGCTACAACCTGTTTCAGCCTCTCTACTTCGAAGGAGAGTCGGGAGAACTGGCTATCGACCGTTTCTTCCTCGCGGGCCACCCGTGCATCCTCGGCTTTGACCTGCTCCGACTCCGCTGACAGCTTTAACTCTAGCGTCATGTTCTCATTCAGGCGGCGATCGCGATCTGCCATAGCTACTCGAACTTCGCGGGAGGCGAGATCAACAAGAGCAGAGCTTTCCGCACGAAGAGCGAGTAGCTGCCGAACAGCCCCCTCTACTTCGTTCAGACGCTGAAAATAGGGCCTCGCCGCGGTAGCGCCGAGCCTCTTACGCAAGAAGGACGCATCGTGTTCAAGAACTTCCTTGAATTCTTCGAAGGGGCAATTCTCCTCCAAGACCAGCCGGGTGCAGTGGGCCAAAGTATCTTCGAAATTCGCCAGAGCTCGCTCCACCTGCGTTTTTCGCCAGCATTCCAAGGAAGAGAGGGCGACCTCCTCCGCCGTGGATGAAATCACGGTCGAGGTACCTATAGCCGTAACCGTAGGGGTGGTAACGGGCACCACCGGAGCCGGTGCGACCAATGACGCCCTCGGTGCAGTGGTCACAACGTCAACGGCCGCCGCCGACGAAGAAATGGTCACCTGCAGAGTAGGAGCCTCCCGTTGAAGCGGAGACTCTCGCGCCGATGAACGACCCCCAGCCGACGCTTCCGCAGGAGCAGGAGATCCCCCTATTTGGCCAGGCGCGTCCTCAAGAGCCAAATCCTCTTCCTCGCTGGACAATGCCTCGTGAACCGAGACATTGTCATCCTCCTCAGATTCGCCCGTCTCCCCAGGGGAAGAAAAGTGATGCTAAAACACACACTTACCCGAGCCGGTGGGCCCCTCCTCATCTCTAGCCTCCCCTTCCTCGTCGGAAGGAATGGGGATCACCTCCTCAATCGCACCTGCATAGGTCCAATACCAATGTCAAAAGGTATGAGATCATCGTTGCGATCAAAGACGCTATTGCAAAAGAAAAATTACCTCCTGATGCGGACACAGAAGCCGCTGGAGCTCCCGTCGGTAGCCTCTCGCTAGATCGCGGAGGAGCGTCTCTCGTAGTCGCCAGAGCCGCCCCCGATGCAGCAGAAGAGACGGGCAGCACAACTCCAGACGTCGCCGCTCCGGGGATACCCACCTGGGGAACATCATCCTGACCTTCCGCCGCTCGGACGGTTTCCGCCATCTCATCACGACGGACCTTCTTAGCCGCCCCCGCTCGGGAACTCTCAGCCACTGCCTCCCGCTGACGCTTCGAGAGAAGCGAGCTACTCGGAGACAGAAGCGGCGCCCCCATTTGTCCGATTGTCGGACTCTGGACTGGAGCTCGAACCTCGGGAGCCTCGGATTCGTCCAAACCAGCATCAAAACCCTTGGTATCCTCAACTGGATCCTCTGAGAACAACTCCCTAGCAGTTTGGTGGCCCCTTCGCCTCGAAGAACGGAGAGAACCCCTGACAGGACGATCGCGTTCC
>NW_017972445.1:0-2518 GCF_001876935.1 Asparagus officinalis | reverse complement strand
AAAGAGTGACTAAGTGCCACACGGGTTTGAGTGATGTTTGTGGTGAAAGAATAAGCCCGTGATATTTGGTATCAGAGTCAAGATTCAGAAGTGATAATGTCGAGCTCCGACCTTCATTCTGAAGTACATGGTGCGGTGGATCCAAAGGATGCTCCAAGGCAACGTAGGGAGAAATCTTGTGACATCATGACGATGTTGGAGGCACGATTGGCTAAGGTAGAGCTTACCATGGCAGATAAGATCACTAGTGGAAAATAGCTATTTAACGACGGATAAATAGCGACGGAATTTTCCGTCGCTATAACCCTCTTTATAGCGACGGAATTTTCCGTCGCTATTTATCCGTCGTTAAATATGTATTACCGACGGATATTTCGGTTTTAGCGACGGATAATTTCCGTCGCTAATACCTATAGCCACGGATTATTAGCGACGGAAATTTCCGTCGCTAAAGAAGTCTGGTGGGAAAAATTTTTGGGCGCGGGCGCCCAAAAATTTTGGGCTGCCCGCGCCCGTAAAAGACCCCCTTTCCCCCCCCATCGCAGCCGATTTCCCCCCTCTCCTCCTTTCCCCTCCCCCCCACCCTAGATCGATCCCCCTCTCTCCACCGCCGCCGCCGGATATCCGCCGCCGCCGTTCTTCCGCCACCGCAGGCGTCCCTCTCTCTAGCCTCAGGTAACCCTCTCTCCTCCCCCCTCAATCTCTCTCTCTCTCTCTCCTTGTTGCATGAATAACTTGGTAATTGAAGCCCCCAACTATTTAATCTTGAAAAAAACCAAATTTTTGGGTCTGGGCTTTGAATGGTGATCGAATTTTTACTGTTCATGGACGAATTTTTTTTTTGACTGGTGGCTGAAATTTGGCCGAATTCCATTCTTGTCTTTGCTTTAATCTCGAATCTGACCACGATTTCTAACTCCTCTTTCTTTCTTGAACCTGACAGGAAATAACCCTCTTTGGTATTTGACGAGCTTCGAGCTCCCTCCTTGATCGCTTCATCGACTCCAGGTGAAAATCGCCCTTGAACCCTTCATTAACTTGTCTTTGTAACCTCGCATGTAGACATGGCTGAGACCTTAGTTTCCTATCTGAATATTTGTATACGGGATGAATCGAAGCCAAAAGCTTGTTAACTTGGATTTGGTTACGGCAGAATTTTGTATAACTCTTGGTTGATGCTTGACGACTTGGATCCGAACTTGTATATTGACTGAATTTGTATGTAGTCGAGTGATTTAGTTATGAACTTGGCATGGTTGGTACTTGTATATGATTCAGATTCGAACTTGCATATAACCGAGCTCTTGTATATGATCGAATTCATATGTAACTGAATAAGGAGAGGGTTAGGGTTAGGGTTCGGTGAGGGTTAGGGTTAGGGTTAGGGTTAGGTGAGGGTGGGGGTTAGATGTTATGGTTAGGGTTAGGCGAGGTTTAGGGTTAGGGTTCGGTTAGGGTTAGGGTTAGGCGAGGGTTAGGGTTAGGGTTTGGGTTAGGATTAGGGTTAGAGGAGGGTTAGGTGAGGGTGGAGGTGATGTTGAGGGTGAGGGTTAGGGTTAGGGTTAGGTGAGGGTGGGGGTTAGATGTTATGGTTAGGGTTAGGCGAGGTTTAGGGTTAGGGTTAGGGTTCGGTTAAGGTTAGGGTTAGGATTAGGCGAGGGTTAGGGTTAGGGTTAGGGTTAGGGTTAGGATTAGGGTTAGAGGAGGGTTAGGTGAGGGTGGAGGTGATGTTGAGGGTGAGGGTTAGGGTTAGGGTTAGGTGATCGAGGGTGAGGTGAGTGTTAGGTGATCGAGGGTGGGGTGAGGGTGAGGGGTGATCGAGGGTGAGGGTTAGGGTTCGGTGAGGGTTAGGGTTAGGGTTAGGCGAGGGTTAGGGTTAGGGTTAGGGTTCGATTAGGGTTAGGGTTTGGGTTTATATGGGAAATATTATATAGACTTCATGCATGATTATTTTTGAGTTTGTTAAACTCGTTTAGTGCTCTTAATTCGACCTACTTATAGGACTTGGTCGTTAGTGGGAACTAGACTAATTCATCTTTGGATATGATGTAGAGATTGGGAAATATTATATGGGAAATATTATATAGACTTCATGCATGATTATTTTTGAGTTTGTTAAACTCGTTTAGTGCTCTTAATTCGACCTACTTATAGGACTTGGTCGTTAGTGGGAACTAGACTAATTCATCTTTGGATATGATGTAGAGATTGGGAAATATCGCCTATACTATTTATTTAATATTAATAGAATACCCTACCCTTTTATTTGATTATGATGCTCTGTAATGTTATTCCGCACCAAGAGAATATTTCGGGCGAGCTTGATATTAATGAAACATATAATAAGTTGCTAATAGATACAATTTATAAAAGTAATTTATATAAGCTGCTGAAGTCGTTTGATAATTATACATATGCTGCTGAAGCTAATCGTTTGATAATTATATACCATAATGATCATTATAAGTGAAAATGTTAGACAGATGAATCTTCGTTTGTTAATATTAAAAAATATTTT
>NW_017972444.1:0-4349 GCF_001876935.1 Asparagus officinalis | reverse complement strand
CATCTGCGTACGTGTTTTGCAGGCGTGGAATATATTCGATGAAGAATCTTTCAAACGATTCTGCCATCTCAACGGCTGCCTTGTGGTATGGTATCAAATCCTGATTTCTGACTTCATACTCTCCCTGAACTTGCTTAACTATTAGTTGAGAATCACCGAAGGCTTCGAGATACTCAACCCCCAGCTCTTTAGCAAAGCTGAGCCCAATAAGTAACGCATTATATTCGGCTACATTGTTTGAGCAGGGCCTGGTTAGTGAGTAAGCTCGAGGTATCACATGTTTTCCTGGGGAGACTAAGACGACTCCAACTCCGGAGGAAATCTTAGAAGATCCAGGAGCACTTGCTATATTGGTCGCTCGAGAAGCACCATCAAAGTATAAACGCCATACTTGTTGACAAGAGGTTGCGTTAACTTCATGGGTTTCATCCGGCAAATCGTCGTATATCTCGGGCGTATCCGTAGTTGGGTTAGCTGCCAAGAGATCACAGATGGCTTGTCCTTTTACCGACTTCTGTTGTTTAAAGTGCAGGTCATATTGGGACAAGAGCAAAGCCCATTTTGCCAAGCGCCAACTCATGAAAGCGGGCTGTGTCATGAATACTCGGACTGGGTTAACTTTGGAGATAACATAAATAGTCTGTCCTACTAGGTAATGTCGCATCTTTTGTATCGCGAATACCAAGGCAAGACATTCCCTTTCGATCATGGGATATCGGGATTCAGCGCCTATCAAGGTCCGACTTAGATAATATACCGCCTGCTCACGACCGTTATCGTCATCTTGCGCAAGTAATGCACTTAATGAGTGGCTCGTCGCCTTGATATAAATCAAGAACGGTTTACCCGATTTCGGTGCAACGAGTACAGGAGACTTTGAGAGATATTCTTTAATACTCTCGAATGCCTTTTGACACGCATCATCCCATACGAACGACACGCCTTTCTTTGTGAGTTTGGAGAATGGCTGACACTTTCCCGAAAGGTTCGAGATGAACCGACGGATATAAGCTAATCGCCCTTGCAATCCTCGGAGCTCCTTGAGATTTCTCGGAGGTTGTAATTCATTAATCGCCTTGACTTTATCAGGGTCGATTCGGATACCCGTTGTAGTGACGACAAATCCCAGAAACTTACCACTTGACATTCCGAGGAAAGACTTGGTGGGATTCATCTTTAACTGGTGAGTTCGCATAAGCTCGAACATAGTCTTTAGATCCTTGAGATGATCGTCTTTATTACGGCTCTTCACTACTAAATCGTCGACATAGCATTCGACGGTTTTACGGAGATGCTCTTGAAAAATTTTGGACATGGCCCGTTGATAAGTGGCGCCCGCGTTCTTTAGACCAAAAGGCATCACTGTGTAGCAGAACACTCCGAGAGGTGTCCTGAATGCGGTATGTTTTTCATCTTCTGGGTGCATCTTGATTTGATTGTAACCCGAGAATCCATCCATAAAGGACATCCTCTCAAACCCACATGTGTTATCAATAATAACATCTGTGATAGGGAGAGGGAAATCATCTTTCGGACATGCATTATTCAAATCTCTGAAGTCAATGCATATCCTTATCTTCCCGTTCTTCTTGAGGACCGGAACAATATTCGCGAGCCAATCCGGATGTTGTTCTTCACGGATGAAACCAGAATCGATTAATTTTTTAACCTCTTCTTCAATTGCTTCCATGATTTGTGGGCGGAACCGTCTCTGCTGCTGCTTAACAGGCTTTGCATCCGGTTTGATATTAAGGCGGTGGGCTGCTACGTTCGGATCAAGCCCTGGCATATCTTCGTAATTCCAAGCAAAAACATCTATGAATTCTCTGACGAGGGAAATTAAGTCCTCTTTTTCCTCTGGTGGAAGACTATCACTTATAAATATTGGCTTTGGATTCGTCTCATCACCCATATTTATCTGGACCACTTTGTCTTCGGTAGGAGGTTCTCTTTGCTCGAATCGTTCTCCATACTGTATATTTAGATGATGAATCCAGGGATCCTCCCAAGCCGGTAGTTGATCATCTTCTTGCGTAGTGGAAGGGTTGACTGTGGTCATATTCGACATCAGACTTTTGAATGCGTCTCCCAGGCTGACATCTGAATCCCAACTGGACGAGTCGGATGAATATCCCTCTTGATTTGTTAGGTGATCTACGATTTGCCAACAACACTCGTCGTCAGAAGCATAACCTAGACCCCTTTTATAACTATAATAATTATAGGACTTTCCTTCTGGTACATAGGCCATACGAGGTGGAACTCGTGGGCCTCGACCAAAACAGAGACCTTCTTCAAGCGCAAAATTATATCCCCATTTTTCCATGTAATCACGCGCTTGATGACTATATCTAGATGAATGAAGACCGGACCTCTCCTCATTTTTATGTTCCTCTGGGGGGAGATATGATGGTGGGGATATTTCCCCTTTGCCGAACACCAACTCTTTTTCACCCCCTGCTTTCGCAGGAATGACAAAGGTTGTTCCAAACGAGTCTTGGAAACGTTTTTTCGTGAAGCAAGATGACTGAAGCGGCATATGTATGTCGGGATTATCGTACAACTCCTGCACGACATTAGTCAAACACGGTAAGTACTCTAAATCGTCATTTATTACTTCTTTGGCAAGTTGCCAGTTACAACTACCGTCTGACGATTCGTCATCGTCAAGACCGATTACAAAGGGTACAATGTCATTTAGTACAAAACCGCCATTGTAATCAAATCCTGCCTCTATGTCAGCTTCTCCCCCGCTATCCGTGCCTTGAGCCGATGATTCAGTGTCAGATTCAGCGCCGTAAAGAAGGGAATCGGTAAAGTAATTCTCCAATCCCTTAAACGGTTGCTTATCTGCGACCACCGTCTTGACCTCACTATTTGCATCTACGTATTTTAGACACTGATGAAGAGTAGAGGGAACTATAAGATTACCATGGATCCATGGCCGACCCAATAATAAGTTATAGGAGGTTTCTGCGTCGATTACGTAACACGTAACTTCGGATTTTAGATCTCCAAGTTGGCATTTTATCCGGATTTTACCCAAAGGTCTGGATCCACTGGTATTGAACCCATATATAACGGTACCCGTGGAAGCTAGTTTGCTTACCGGGATTCCGAGATTGTTCATCAATCGGAGTGGCATGATGCTAACAGCGGAACCCGGGTCAACTTGGACTCGGTTAACTACGCTGGAGCCAATGTATCCAGTGAAGTATAAGGGCCTATCATGCTTTGAGTTCCTCACTTGCATGTCATCCTTAGTGAATGTAATATGGGGAAATTGTTTAGCTGATAAATTGCAAAGTTGAATTGATGACTCCGTTTCCTCGCGGGCTGGCTTGATTTGAGTGAGGAACGCATCAGAATCGGCTAAAGCTTCTCGCAATGCTTCTCTAGTATCCTTGGAGAGGCGCAATAACTCATATAAGGTTATTCTCGCCGGGATGTTAGCTAGCTGAGCCATGACATCAAAGCGGTAGGGAGTGTTTGAACTTCCCGGTCTATCTCTCTCAATCGGACGATTGAATCGAGACTGCTTCGGGTTTTGAGCTTCTTGGAGTTGAGGCTCTTTCTCTTTTTGCTTATTAGCTGACTTTTGTTGAGCCTTTTCAACTGGTGCGGGGGGAGTTGTAACCACCCCCAGTTCTGCTAAAGTCTTGGCATTTGCGTTTGAAGTCTCGGGGTATTTGTAATGATATTCATTTCCACCCCTAGTGGCAAGAGCCTCTTGTTCGTCCTCAGAAAGTGATAAGGTGGGAATACCTTCATCATCTTTTTCCGGAATTGCTGTCGTGGGGCAGCAGGTTTTGCTTTTACCCCTATGCTTTTTCCTAGATGAGGTTCCTACCCATTGCTCGTCCTCTAACAAGTCCGGATGAACCCAAAGAATTTCGCCGCTAGGAGTTATATGTTGTACGAGTCCTTTTTGACGTTGTCCGTAAGGATCATCGTTGACGGTCTCCATTTGTACCTTATATACGGGTTTTGGTTGAAACCACGCTAGAGGGACAGAACCGAAGCTAACGGAAACGGCGTTTGCGTCCACCTTCTTTTCTTTAGGCTGCTTCGGCGTGATAATTCCTACATCAATTAAGGCCTGAATCTTGTCCTTGAGAGCGTAGCACGCCTTTGTAGGATGATGGACTGTTCTGTGAAATGCACAATACCGCGGATCTGTAATTTTCTGGGCTCCTTCATGGTCGGTGATCGGAGGTAGCTTAATTTTGTTGTTCTCCCTCAAATACTTGAAGATACCAGGGACCTCATCTTCTTTGAAGGAATACTCCTTCGGGAATTTCGGCTCAGAAGTTTTCTGTTGCCTTGGAGGTCGTTGTTGCCATTGAGGC
>NW_017972443.1:0-9519 GCF_001876935.1 Asparagus officinalis | reverse complement strand
TTTTTTTTTCAATGTAAAATCTTCCAACATAGTTTTTTTTTCAAAACTATCCTCCAAATCCTTTCGTTCCATCCATTCAAGTCCTTGCTACAGTACCCCCAACCATACTTTGGGATATACCCCCTCTCTCAGCTACAGTACACAAGGCCCACTTTAGAATTTTTAAAAAATCTAAAGTGAACCCCGTACACTGTAGCTGAGAGAGAATGTGTGTCCCAATGTGTGGTTAGGGGTGTGCATGTAGTATTTTTCATTTGGAGGCAATATTTTTCAAGTAAAATGGTGTAAAGTGTCAGAAAGTGGGGTTCATATATGCTCAGTTCTCAACAATTTACATGGCTTGGATGTAGTCTTTAAGAATAAGGTAAATTGCTGATGTGTCTGCGAGTATGCTGATGTATTAGCGAAAAGCAAATTCCATCCAAAATGCTAACAATTGGTAAGAAAGCTGCAAAATGTTAGAGAGTTGATTAAAAAATTTAAAAACTACCACTACCCTCCCCCCTCCACCTATGTTCTCTCTTCAATTCCTCTTTGCTTTTTTTTTTTCTGTTCCCTTCTTCCTCTGCAACCAAACCCAACCACATCCCAAACTCAAACCCAATCCTCCCCCTTGTTAAAGTTAATCCTAATTCTAAAAGGATTTGAGTTAGTTATCTCTAGAAATTATAGTTATTTTAGAATTCTATTATAAAACACTTTGTAAAGCTTTTAAATAGGCATTCATGCATCCTTCTACCTAAGAGAAAAAAAGGAGAAAAAAAGACAGTGGACGAGTACTGTCGCTGCAGTAACTGAGAGTTTAAAAGAGTTTTTTTTATTTGCTTCTCCCACTAAATCTCTTCTCATACATATTATACTTCTATTTTCTTTGCTTTTGATTGTTCCAACAATGGTATCAGAGCCATGCACAATCTAAACTGGACAACATCGCCTTCTATTCCTATATTGGATGGGAATAATTATCACCGGTGGAGACTGCAGATGAAGGTGTTATTTGAATATCACGATATATTAGGTGTCGTAGAGAACGGAGTTACTGATCTTGTAGATAACGCAAGTGAAGCCGTGAAGAAAGCCCACGGTGAGATCAAGAAGAAGGATCGAAAGACGTTATTCTACATCAATCAAGGAGTGGATGATTCAGATTTTGAGAAGATCAACGGAGCAACTACAACAAAGCAAGCGTGGGATATTTTGGAGACATTGTATCATGGAGTTGAGAATGTGAAAAAAGTTAGGCTTCAAACATTGATGCGTCAATTTGAAATTTTGTAGATGGAACCCGCTGAAAGTGTTGCAGATTACATGACTCGAGTACTTGCTTTGACAAATCAAATAAAATATAGAGAGAAGGTTGCAGATTTAGCAATTATGGAGAAGATATTGCGATCTCTTACAATAAATTTTGATCATATCGTGGTGGCAATCGAATAATCGAAGGATTTATCCAAGATGACAGTTGATGAGTTGATGCGTACCTTACAAGTTCACGAGCAACGTATGAAAGAGAGGTCAACCGAGAAGCTCCTTGAGAAAGTTTTTCAACGTCAAGTTTTTATAAAAAAATAACAAAGGAGCGCAGTACGAAAGAGAACAGCGAGAAGGAAATTCTCGTGGCAGAGGTCGAGGATACGGGAACTAAAATAACCGAGAATGCGAATACTACGATGGTCAAGGACGTGACAGTTATAACAACAATCAAAGAGATGACGACAATCAGAGAAGCAATTATCAATCAAATTCAAATTATTGAGGTCGAGGTCAAGGTCGAGAGTTTGAATGTGGTAGAAGAAATTTTAATAAATCAAACAATGAATGTTACATATGTCACAGATATGGCCACTATGCAAAAGAGTGTAAGTACCAGGATAATTCCCAATCCGGTGAAGAAGTTCAATTTTCACAAGAAAGAGGTGATGAAGGTAACCACACTTTATTGATGGTCATAATAGCCGGTGAATAATCAAACTACAATACATGGTTTCTTGACATTGGGTGTTCTAATCACTGTTTTCGCCAAAAGTTGAATTTTTTGTCGAATTCATTATATCTTCGGTCGATTACAATAAATTCAAAGAAAATAGCCTTTTTATAAAACTCTTTTACACAACAAAAAGAAAATTACAACTCTTGAGAAAATAAACGCAGGATCGTTGTTTGGATCACTGCTTTCGTGGGTTCTTTGCCTGTGCCGGGAGCGCGTTAGCTCGTGGACCACCAAATCACAGATTCTGATTGAACCGTGAGAGGTCTAATGATTCTTCCTTCGTTATCGAAGTTAGAAATTGAAACGATATCTTATCGAAGTAAGATAGTCGTTCTTCTTGAAATCAAGTCAAAGCCTGAATATCAAGGATTGGCCGAAAGTTCAAGACCTCTGCTCTCTCTCTGCTCTGGCTTGCTCTGAAGTGCTCAAAATGATCCGCCCTCTGGAAAAATGGCCTTAGAAGGGTATTTATAACCTCCGAGAACAGTTGGCAGAAAACAGGCTCGCGAGACAGCATTTGCTGTCTCGGCGGGCGAGACGGTGTTTGCTGTCTCGACCCGCCCAGAGACAGTAAATACTGTCTTCCGGAAACAGTAACCGCCCAGGCAGTTTTCGTTTTAACTGCCTTCCCACGTTCAAACTCCGTATTTTGGCCAGTTATCCACGTGATTTCTGCCCACGACGTTTCCCACGTTCCTGAACAGATTAGTGGCCACGTTGTAGAGGCAGTTGCAAAGGTAGTTTTGACGCATCTGAAAGCTGTCTCACGTGCAAGACAGTAATACTTCTCTCTCGCACGGCGAGACAGCAAAGGCATGTCTCGCGGTGGGCGAGACAGCAAAGACTGTCTCGCACGGCGAGACAGTAAAGACTGTCTCGCCACAGGCCGAGACAGTCAAGTCTGTCTCGCGTGCGAGACAGTAAAGACTTGTGTTCTCTGCCTTTTTGGATGATTTCCTCCTTGAGCTGTATTTGGATATCTTTCAGCATTTTTTGACGCTTACAGATACCCCCTCCAAAGTATTCCAGACTCAATCTTTTATAGAGAGGTTCTGGGATGCTTTGGATAAGATAGATCTTACTTATGATCCTTTCAATGCTTGTTGAGTAGATCGTGTAGAGGAACGCCTAGGTGGCTTCAACTTTTGATCTCTTTGTCTCTCAATCTATTCAGTGCTTTGTAGAATAGTTAAGATTCTTCCGGCATCGCGTTTATCGGCTTGTCCATTGTAGAGATCTTGAATTAAAGCTGGAACCTGTACTTGTGAAATCAGCTCTTGTCGTCAAGTTGATACTGCATATACCCGTTTAGGGTAGTCAGGTTATTCTTAAGAATATTTTAACTGATATTCTCCAGAAACTTCCTGTTGAGGGTAGGGAAAACAGTTTAGACTCGTGTACCTATTGGAGTATTCAGGTCTTTTTTTTGTTGGTAGAGATGAACCCAGAAATTCGCGAGAGGAGAATTTTAAAGTGTGAATAGGTTGCGTTTCCTATAGGTAGAGATAAACCCGATGATGGAGAGGAAGAATTTTATATTCTATCTCCTGATCTCTTGTTTGTTGGTAGAGATAAACCCGAATTGGAGAGGAAGAATTTTATATTCTATCTCCTCGTATAAAGAAACTTAAAGTGGAATCTCCATTTAGAGAATCTGGATTGGTTTGAATAATCCTAACTATCATAAGGTTTGATTACTCAATTCAAAAGTTGACCTTTCGTTCGCAAAACGAATCGAAAGGGGATTTTGGCTATGGTCCTAACTGTAGTAAGGTTTGACCAAGTGGGAGTTTTGAGACGATTCTAACCATAGGAAGGTTTGATCGTTCAATTTGTGGGCCTCTCGTTCATTGAAGGAATCGAGAGGGGATTTTGGTTGTGGTCTTAACTATTTAAGGTTTGACCAAATAAAATGTGGGAATTTAAATAACTTTAATCCATGATGGATTTTGGTGCACCCTTCGTCGATCTATTTGATCGGTGAGGGGTTTTGTGAGGAAAGATTAACTGTTTACAGAATTGAATCTCATCTCAACAAAGTAACTCATGAGAGTTAGTGAATTTGGTAAAAGAAAACATTCTAACATTTAGGGTTTAAATGTAAATGTCTTATTTATCACTTTTACAGTGATTGGGTTATCCCTAAGAATACCGCATACAGTATTCTTCTGGGAACTTCCTGATATATACAAGGGAAACACTTTATACTCCTATACCCGTTGGAGTTTTAGAAGAAACAGTTTATACTCTTATACTTTTCGGAGTGACATGAAGAAGCAGTTTATACTCGTATACTCTTCGGAGTGTCGAGAAGCAGTTTATACTCGTATACTCTTTGGAGTGTTGAGAAGCTATTGAGACACCGGCTTCAACCAAGGCTTGTATTGTATTTTTGAGGGTGTAGCACTTCTCTGTGGGATGAAGAATCCTCCTGTGGTACTCACAATATTTCGGGTCAGCAATCCCGCTAGTTTCCTCTTGATTTTTTATAGGTGGGAGTTTGATTTTGTCATTTTCTAGAAGATATTTGAGGATGACTGGAACATCATCATCTTTGAAGGAGTATCGTGGTATCTGACGCGACTGTTGTGGCGACCGTTCCCGTGGTTGTCGTCGTAATGTTTGATCAACAGCAAATCTGGGTATGAACTCTAGTTGACTTTCCTCAACTGTTTTTCTTTTGGGACAGCGCCTATTTGAGGTGGTGACAGACTCGACTTCCTTCTGCTTTTCATTTTCATCTTCATATCTTTTTGAGCGATGTCGAGAAGAAGGAATTAGGCCACCCCCAGTATCATTGAAGGATGTGGTCGTACCACCCCCAGTGTTATCGATGGGTGAATCAGTCTTGATAACCATATTCAGATTCGGACCCTCGTTATTTGTCCTATCTGAAATAGGCGTGATCGGTGTAGCGCAACAGCTAGACCCAGCTTGATGGTCAGATTTAGGAAATTTACACCTTTCCGCTTGTAACTCTCTTATTTGTCGCATAGCCAATTCCATTTTACCCTCAAATTCTTCCTTCTGCTTGATTAACGCTTCTTGAACTATTTGAGTGAGCTGGTCAGGAGTAATGGTGAACGCATCTCTAGTGTTTTTAGAAAGACATGATAACTCGTGTAGAGTTACTTTCACTGGGATGTTAGCCAATTGGGTCATAACATCGAAGTGGTATGAAATGTTCGAGCTTTCCGGTTTATCTCGTCTAATCGATCGATCGAAACGAGACTGCCTCGGAACTTGAACCTCTTTGTATCGAGGTTCTTTCTCCTTTTGCTTATCAATTCTTTGAGGCTTCTCGGTTGCTACAGGTGGACTTATAATCACCCCCAGCTCCATCAGAGTTTTAGAAGGTACAGCTTTCATTACCCCCTGCTCGGCTAATTGCTCGGATGCATACGGGTGGTTGAAACAGTGTTCATTTCCACTCTTAGTAATAAAAGATTCATGTTCTCCTTCGGAAAGTAGTAGGACTGGGATTTCTTCATCGTTCTTCTCGGGAATCGCCGAGGCTCCATAACAAGATTTCTCTTTTTCCTTGCCCTTTGATTTCTTCTTTGATGTGGATGTTGCCTACTGTTCATCTTTGAGCAGATCCGGATGAACCCAAAGGATTTCACCGTTAGGGGTTGTGTGAGATACAAGCCCCTTTTGGCGCTGTCCATGAGGATCATCGTTGATGGTTTGCATCTTAACCTTTGAAACTGGCTCGGCTTGAAACCAAGACAAAGGAACTGATCCGAAGCTAATAGAGACCGCGTTTGCGCCTACTTTCTTCTTCTTTGGCTTCGGCGTCACAATACCAACATCAATTAATATTTGTATTTTATCCTTTAAGACATAACATGTCTTAGTAGGATGGTGGACCCTTCTGTGATATGCATAATATTTTGGGTCATTGATCTTCGTTGCTTCTTCTTGGTTTGTGACCGGTGGAAGCTTGATCTTGTTGTTCTCTAACAAGTATTTGAAGATGACCGGAACTTCATCATCTTTGAAAGAGTATTCCTTCGGGAATCTGGGCTCAGAATTCTTAAACTGTTTCTGAGGCTGTTGATTCTGGCTTGGCGCCAACTGGTTGCTGCGGTTGTTGTGATGTTTGATGAGCATCGACAGCTGCCGCGGACCCTCTTCCTCGGCCTCGAGGATTAAAATTCTGTTTTTGGTTATTAGCTGGTGGCAGACCTCTTTCCAAATTCTTTCTCTTGAGAAAGCGTTCAGCTTGCTCACCCCTCACTTTCAATTCCTTCCAAGTTTTAGAGGGCACAACCCCCATCACCTCTAACACATCCAATGACAAGTTGTTGTGACATGTCTGTAGGATGAACTCTTCTGTGAGTGGATCTCTGCAGTTCACCGCTTTGTCCCGGAATCGTTTAACAAAGACGTCAACCGATTCCCCATCTTTCTGCTTTTCATCCAACAACGTGCCAATTGAGACCTCTGTATCGTCGTCGAAGAAATTGGTGAGAAATAGTTCTTCCATATCTTCCCAGGTAGTGATACTCCCAGGCTTAAGGCGTCGGTACCAATCGAAGGCAGGCCCGCGGAGGGTTCCTACGAATGACCGGACCATCAGGGCTTCGTTCCCGGATATTGCGCCGAGATGCGACTTGAAATAGATCAAGTGCTGAGTTGGTGAACCCCTGCCATCAAAAGGAGTAAAGTTAATCAAATTAAATTTCTGGGGATAAGGAATCAGGTCCCACTCCCTCGGGTACGGGTATGGAATGCCCGTTTTCTTCACTTCTTGGGCTGTCATCAGAGCGTTGACTTTGCTCTCGAGATCATGAATCTTCTTGTCCTCTTCCTCGCTTTTCTTCAAGTGAATCTGCAGAGGTTGGGTGGATGACTTGGTCGGACCGCTTCCGGAATTGTCTTTATCTGGAGGAGGATCGTCAAAGATAGTTTCATCCTCTTCATTACGCCGGCTGGATTCTGCTCTTTGGCTTGATTCCGGTTGATGTTGTTGAACCTGCAAATATTGCATTTGCTGCATAGACAACTCCATCTCGGTCTTGAACTCAGCTCTGATTTCTTCGCGTTGTTTAGCCAACGCTTCCTGCAGCATTTGAGCCAATTGATCTGGCGTGATCGCGAATGATTCTCTGACTCGTCCAACACTGGATGCGGTATCGTCCGATGCAATGGCTGAACAAGTAGCTGACATTTCTTCATCTGAAGATAGCCCCTCGTGCATTTTCCTGTAGTCTTGTCGTAGGTTGGCTCTTCTTTATAATCGCGCCATCCTTTGAGAAAGACCCCGCTCAACTCTCCCTCCTGGAGAGAAATCAGGGTCGGGATTGACTGACTTTTGCTTCCCTTTGTTGGTCATGTTGATAGTGACCTCGGTTTCTTTTTGTTGAAACGCCTTATCTTGGGTCTTGACGCTTCATTGGAAAGTCTTTGGAATACGGAGACTCTTGTTGAATCAGTGTTGGAGCATCCGCATTCTGTCAGCACCGCCTTAATGAGTCTCTCGCATGCACAATGGGACTCATTCTCTTGGACAATCCTCTTTCTCGAGTTGTTTTTCTGATAGTACAGCTCATCGTTATTAGGACTTGAGCAACCTATCTTTTGGTTTTGAACTTTGTTGACATGCACAGGACGACTGGTCGTCGACTCTGAGCGATCCAAAGTTAAATTTTTGAATCCACCCCCTTGCGAGAATGGAGTTTTCATGGGTCCTAAACGAGAGTGAACTGATATTCTCTCGTTTTGGACTTGTGCAGTTCTGACAGGTGGGTGTTTACGACCCCCTGCATATGAAACCACCAAGGGTTTGTTTACAGGACTTGGATTTTCTTCAACTGGGGCTTTGCCTCGATCGTTAGCCGAAGGACCGAGGCGATCCGCCATGGTGATCTTGAACTTGGACAAATCTGGGCTAACCTAGGGTTTTACCGGTGACGCAGTAGATGGACCCGGAACGGATTTTTGTGGCGCCTTCGGAATCCAAACCTTGCAGTTCTTCGGTGGCTTTTCAGACACCGTCTCCTTCTTGGTTCCTTGTGCTTGTTGACGGAGAGCATGAGCACGGGCGGCCTTCGCTTTACGCCTTTGTATCCGTTCCTTGAGGGTTGAACGGGCCCTTTTGACGAGAGTCCACTCCTCCGTCGTAAGTTTTGCAGAAATACAATTATTTTGCCGTTGAGACAATTGAACTGCTTTCTGTTTCCTCGACTCTAGGTCCGCATAGTAATGGACCCCGTCGGTTTGTTGCATGGCCTTAGCCAATTGTCGAGCACGGCGCTGACGCTGTCTCTGACGAGCCCTCTTTGTCAGCACCGGTGAGCTATTCATCATCGACTCCTTAAGGGGTGTGGAGTCGTTTGAAGCAGGGATGTCGCAGGCGGATTCCTTAGCAGCAATCGGGTGGGAACCTTCACCTGCGGCCTTCATAGGCATTGCAGACTTAAACATTTTCTTGGAGGACGAAATCTTCCTATATTTGCGAGACGAGGAAGATTTCGCGGATGAGGACGACAAGTACTCCTCAAACTTCGCCTGATCGAACTCATATTCGATCTCTTCATTAACGATGATCTTGATCGGTTGCGACACCGCGGCCTCGGCAGCGAGGCCGCTGGCTCCCACTGTGGTCGCCAGCTTGTTTGGTTCAAAAGTCGCTGCTGTGGAATTCATTATAACTTTGTTCGATTACAACAAATTCGAAAGAATAATCTTTTTATAAGACTTTTTCTACACAACAAAACAAAAATTACAACTCTTGAGAAACAAACACGAAAATCGTCTATCAATTCTCGTTTTCGTGGGACTTTGCCTGTGCCGGGAACGCTTTGGTTCGTGGACCGCCGATTCACAGATCGTGAAGAGGGGGCTTATGATTCTAACTTCGTTATCGAAGTAGAAATTGAAACGATATCTTATCGAAGTAAGATAGTCGTTCTTCTTAAAATCAAGTCGAAGCTTAATTTCAAGGCGTTGCAAGAAAAGAACCCAAATCTCTGCTCTCTCTGCTCTGGAATGCTCTAACAAATGCTCGATCCTCGTCAGAAGTGACCCTAGGGGGGTATTTATAGCCTCAAGGGTCAGTAACTGCAAAAACTTAACAATCGAAGAAGTCAGTACGGCGAGACAGTGTTTACTGTCTCGCTGGGCGAGACAGCGTTTGCTGTCTCGACCCGCGAGACTTTCAACACTGTCTTGCTGGCGAGACAGCAAACATTGTCTCGCTGGCGAGACAGCAAATAGCAAATACTGTCTCGCTGGCGAGACAGCAAATACTGTCTCGCTGGCGAGACAGCAAACACTGTCTCGCTGGCGAGACAGCAAACACTGTCTCGCTGGCGAGACAGCAAAGCCTGTCTCGCTGGCGAGACAGCAAAGCCTGTCTCGCTGGCGAGACAGTTCATACCTGCTTTGATTTTCTTAAAGCAGTATGAGGTCCCTTTGAGTGATTTTCTCTATGTCTGGGATATCTATTAGCACTTTTTGACGCCTACACTGAATAGTAATATCGTTGTAATAATATCATTATTAGGGAAAATTCTTCATGAACA
>NW_017972442.1:148066-243035 GCF_001876935.1 Asparagus officinalis | reverse complement strand
CTTATCGGAGTCGTGCCATTCTCAATTGGCTTACCTCAGCGTTATGACGCCGGCTTCAACCAAGGTCTGAATGCTATTCTTGAGAGCAAAGCAATCCTTGGTGGGATGAACGACCCTCCTGTGGTATGCACAGTACTTTGGGTCCGTAGTGTTGTCAGCTTCCTCCTGATTTGTGATAGGTGGTAGCTTGATCTTGTTGCTTCCAAGGAGGGATTCGAAGATGGCTGGAACGTCTTCGTCCTTGAAGGAATACTCTCTTTGGAGTCTCGGACCCGAAGTCTTTTGCTGTTTTCGGAGTTGCTTTTGCGACGTCTGGTTAGCGTCAACAGCTGTTGCAGGTGATTTGCCTTTACCACGAGAGGCAAAGTTCGAGTTCGGAGGATTAGCCGTCGGTCGGTTCCTCTCGGCCTTCTTCCTTCGGAGGAAGCGTTCGGCTTGTTCACCGCGCACCTTCAAGTCTTTCCAAGTGTCAGACGGTGCTGTTCCCATCGCTTCGAGGATGTCCAACGAAAGATTATTGTGACAAGTCTCGAGGATAAAGTTTTCACTTACCGGATCCCTGCAATTCATTGCTTTGTTTCGGAATCTCCTTACGAAGTTTTCAACTGTTTCACCATTTTTCTGCTTCTCATCAAATAGTGTGCCAATTGAAATCTCGGTGTCGTCGTCGAAGAAGTTAGCGAGGAACTTAGTCTCCATGTCGTCCCAGCTGTTCACGCTTCCTGGCTTGAGGCGACGATACCAATCGAAGGCGGCTCCGCGAAGAGTGCCAACGAAGGACCGTACCATCAGAGGCTCATTACCAGAGATAACACCCAGGTGCGATTTGAAGTAAATCAAATGCTGAGTGGGTGAACCCTTCATCTCTTGGCCTCCTCCTCCTTTGGATATCTTCGTTGTAGCGTATATTCCATCCATCCTCCATTCATGGCACTAACGAGCTTGATAAAAGAACTTACTACATTTACACTCAATAAGCCATTAGTACCGATAATGGTGGTTGTAAGAACATCATCAAAACATAAGGGCTAACACATTGATGGGAGGATTATTGGCGTTATGGGTCTCATTCGTATCCTCGTCTTCCTGATGAACTTGGTTGCGACGACTCGGTTCGCCTTGCTGGTTCATCAGCGCTCGGATTTGCTGGTCATGCATTTCTCTCATACTCTGCATGGTCATCTGCATTTCGAGCTTGAAGCTCTCTTGCTGTTTAGCCATGGCTTCTTCGAGCATCTTGGCCACTTGTTTCGCGCTTATCATCAGCGACTCGCGGGGTTGTCCATCGCTGGATACAGTGTTATCTGATGCGACAGCAGAGTAGGAATCTGATTCTTCATCTTTCGACGGTAATCTTGTCCGAACCCTACCATAAGTTCCTCGTATGATGGCTCCAGACCTCAGACGAGTTAGATACTGGGGTACCGGCGGAATTGACTCGGGATTATCCCTTGTCGATGCCCTTTTGCTGGTCATATTGGTGGTGACCCTCGGAAATTCTCCGTCTTCAATTACCCTTCTTCTTTGTCGGAAGCGCCTAAACCTTGGTCTTGGCGTTTCGGTACCAAGCTTTTCGAACACTGAAATTCGCTCGGGGACTACCTTGATGCAGTTGCACTCAGACAGTACCACCCGAATGAGCTTTGAACAAGGGCACTGAGTTTCTAGCCTTCGAGGATCTCTTTCTGGCTTTGCTCGTACCCCAGCACGATAGTACAGCTCTTCCGTTTGAAAGCCGGAGCAACCTATCGTGTGTTGGCACGATTTCTCAGGTATAACGCAATCATCATCAGACGATAACGTTTCCTTCTGAGAGTGAATTACCTTCTTCGGACTTTCGAGAGTCACGCGCCTCGAGACGCGCCTTTGTGAGCGTGAATTCTCAATGGGCTCCTGAACTTCGATGCGCAAAGTAGTGCGCTTGGGTGCCACGATTTCTTTGTCATGTTGAGGGTTGCGGCGACCCCCATCATGTTGATTCGTTCGGGGTTTTCTTAGTGAGCCCAAACGTTTTTGGATTGGAGCTTTGCTTCGCTCCTCGGGAAGTGGACCGAGGCGCTCCAAGACTGACTTCCTTTTCTGGGATGGTCCTGCGGGATCTCCTGGAGCAGTTGGGTCCTGTGTGATTGTAAAATATTAATGACATATGATCTCTGTGTACATGCGTTTTGCCTGGGATTGATTGAACGCACACTTTTCGCGTTGAGTGTGGAAGTGTGGTGTTGATAGTTTGTGTCAGAAACATGGAGCCTGACCTAGGTTTTGGGATCTCTGTTTTGTGTGTGAACCTCCGCTTCAGCTTTGGCGCCTCCAAAACTCTAATGTGAACACTTGCGAGGGTGATTTGTAGATAGATGTGGACAACAGACCTCTTCTGTGGCCACCTCTTTCTGCAAGTTGTCTTACGGGCTCTTTCTCATCTTGGTGAGCTTCGGATAGCCGCACATACGCTCGCGCTCGGGACATGCGTTGGTGCCCGTGCGCCTTTGCGGAATGCCCGCTGCTTCCAGCTTTGTGTATATATCGGTTCCGCTTGACACGGACCCATTTCCATTTGTTGGCCGGCTTTGGGGAGGAGTAGCCAGTATTCTATGTTGATGCTTTGATTACAGAACGCTCTTCTATATATGGTCTTTGCTCTTCTTTTATTGATTTTCTTTTGAGAATGCACACTCTCTTGTGTGGTTTAATGGCTGTGGTCCTCTTGTGTTGTGAACGAGGTAGACTCCACTTGAGGCGCACCTTCTGTTTTTGGCCGAGTCCATGGTGTTGGGGCATTGAAAGTCTGAACGTACGCCTATTGGCGGTGGTAGTTTAGCATTGACGTTGGTAACAGATTCCCTAGTGCAGGGTGTGTATTCTTCGTTTGATTTAGCGAACTCTTACTTTGGGTCGGTGATTGCGTTTTGAATGGTGAGACGTGCCGGTTTTTGCGATGTTATCATTTTGGTGAGAGATTCTGTAAGGGGGTCGCCAGTCCCTCACTGCTGACAACGCGCAGCCTGGCAGCGGCGTTTTTGCCTCGCGTTTGAGTTGGATATCCGAGGCTTCATAGTCGGGTTTCATTGCACCGAAGGGTGTGCGTTCTGGGGAGCAGAGACGCACAGTTCTTGGCACGAGTCTCATTTAAACGCAGTCTTTTGCATTTGGGAAGTAGCTTCAGCTAATTTCCGCAAGTTTTGTCGCCTTAAGGATCTGCTCTGTCGCTCGAGCAGCATTTTTTCTTGGCCTGTTTCAAGGCTGTGCCGCGCATCGTCGGCGTTGGTGGGTTTTCCTCCGACCATAGGTATCTTTTGACTATTACTTTGCGTAGTGATACGGGTAGGATCGTTCAAGGGTCCGCAGAGCAAGGGATGAGTTTAAGGTCTGCCGAGCCAAAGGGGAGATGCTTTCTTGTGGACTATCCGACTCTAGGGCTGGTGATTCACAGCATGCTTTCAGGGCATAAGGAAATCTCACGAAGCGACGGTAGGACCTCACCCTTCATACTTGGCGTCAGAGTCGAATTTCTAGTGACGAGAGGTCTCTCGACGGAGGTGCGTTGGCCTGGTTAAGGTGAACGTCGGGATTGCCGCCACCGACTTCCTCGTCTAGAGAAAGCTAGTCCCCAGCAGAGTCACTCATCTTTTGGTTTTGTTGGAAATTTGATGTAAGAAGAAATGAAGAAACAATTGACTTGTATTCTCTCAAAATCCGATTACAATTTTGGGATTCCGGTTACAAAAGAGATGGACGATGAATTTGATTTCTCCCCTTTGCTTTAAAACTGTGTTTCTTGTGGGTAGCCGGTGAGATATTGCCGTTGGTGCTCGTATACTTCGGAATGTCGTTTCGAACTTTGCTCTCCTGCTATGCGAATCAACGAGACCGTGCCTCTCTATCCTCAGACATACGAGTGGAATTGCTTGAAGTCGTTATCAGTTTTAACGTATACGTTGGCGTTGGGGACGAGTAGGAAGTGATATTGATTTGAACTCAGACAAGTGTTGGACGAGAATGACTTCTGACAGAGGTGTGGGACTTTGAAAACCGAAGGTATGTTCCTCGTAGGTTGGATGTGATATTAAGGGGATTGGAGTATGGTTGATCCAAGGACGTTCTTAATCACTCACGAACTCTTAAATTGAGTTTTCATGAACTAAACTGTGAATGAGTGTAAGACATTAGATAAGCAGTTTCCGTTGTTCGCGCACAGGCGGCATGGGCGAGATACTGCTCGCGCTTAAGTATGCTCCAACTCGCTGGATGATGCCCTTGATTGAGAGGATCCTTTGGGATTGATTAACTGTATCGTGATCAGTTCTTGATTTCAAAATGCATCTCCTCTTTCGTTTGTTGTTGAACTGCTGAGACCTTTGTTGATCTTAAGTGTTTGATACTAGCTCCCCTTCAACCCTATGCCGGTTGTTTTCTGCTAGAAATCGATCAACCCCTACCCAGCTTGAGTAAGGGCTCGGCTAGTCATTTATAGGGGGTTAGGTTGTAGAGACCAAGAAATACGCGCTTCCCTAAATCCGATCTGCGTGGGCGAAGATCCGTCAGAACGTGGATAACGGTTTTGAGCCCACTGTTGCTCACGCAGATTGGCGTAAAACTGTCTTTTTCTCATTTATTCCTGCTCTATGTTCTGTGACTCTAAGGTTTGGAACAAGTCAAAATGCCTCAGTTGGCGTTCTGGGCAATTATTATAACATCCTGTTCGTTCTTATTTAGTGAGGACACGGAGTTTAAAATCTCTGTTGTTAGCTCTTAAGAGGAGATGCACAGTGCATTGCGTTTCTGGGAATGGAAACGCACTCACGCGTCGCTGGTGCGTTGATTCAGACTCTTGCCGTCCAGAGTTTGGGACAAGCACAGTCTTTTAGCCTTTGTTTGAGATTAAGACGCACGTTTATGTGGTCGTTTTAGTGCTTTACTTGCGTTGCCAGAGTTAGATATTTGCCTGGATGAACGCCCACAAGTTGTGTGTGTTTCGAGAAGTCTGACCTTCTGCGTTTGATGAGTAGTGTTTGTTTTTAAATCATAGATAGCGTCAAGATTAAACAAATAATGAAATTTAACCAATTTTTTCGCATTAAGGTCTTTATTGGTTATCTGATCTTTGACCTGTTATATCGGAATCATGATCGAGTCAGCGGATGGTCACCATCTCGACCTATCGATTGTGAAGCGACTCATGATATTATGGGCGCTCTCTCATCAAGCTGTGGTGGAAGCATCGCTCGAATTGTAACGTCTCTCGATCTGTTGTCGCTTCGCTTGTGGGTTCTTTGCCTGCGTCGGCGGTTTATCTAATTTTTCTTAAAATTTATAATACCGTGGACCACCGCGTGATCTAGATCCGGTCGGATCTACACGATTTGACGGGTGTTATCTCACTAAGGAAATAACAGCCATGGGGTACTATTTCACCAAGGAAATAATAGCCTTTAGTTCTCGGGATCAAAGGCCAAGCTTTGATCCGGAGTACGCCTGCGTAGATCTGAGATCCGGTCCTCTCGAACTCTTGCCTTATTTGGCGTTGACGATCGCCGAACACCAGATCTGGAAGAACAAGTCCTCGAAGTCCCAAAGCTTGGATCTTTTTTAGATCTGAGTCTTCAATCCAGCAGGGCTTCGCCTCCAAAAATCCAACCCTTGAACAAATGAACCACCTCTCCTATTTATAGGCCACCTTCACTGTGCCCGCGCACAGGTGGCCGACACACCGAGCCACCTAGAGGTGGCTCGGTTTCGGCCGAGCCCCCCCTTGGTGTTGGGTTTCGTCGTTTTGTTGTATTCGTTTTTTGGTTCTGTCCGTGATTCGGTTGTGTGGTTGATTTAGACTCTAATTCGTTGACCTGATTTGGCAGTAAGTCTGATTCCTGATTTGATAGTAAATCCACTTCTGAGTTCGAGTCCGAAACTGATCTGATTCGATCGTGATTCGTCCGAGTCCGCCCTTGGTTGGATGACTCGTTGACTCTTCAACCCATTAGCTTGATTCCGCACGCGAGTGGATTTATTCCGTTGCTTGCGTGCGATTCGTCAACCTCGTCACCTTGTTGGTTCGTCGGTTTGTGCCGAGCTGTGCTAAGGGACCTATAAGCAATTTTATACGCCTACAATGGGTTTATTTCGGCTGTTTCGTATCAACTATAGTATTAACACAACAATTACGTTTTTATTTGTAGATAATTATCCTGTATTTACTTTGATTTTTAAATGTCATTAGTTATTTCTTTTAATTAATTTTATTTTAACTTAATTAACCCAAACCCTAATTATAAATCCTATATATACCCCCTCTACTGTTCATCATCACCCCGCCGCCATCATCACCTGCTTCTCTCTCTCTGTTTTTCGTCCGCCACCACCCAAACCCGTCGACCCTGCCTCAACTCCGACAACCACCAAGCCCACCGCCTCCTCCTGTAGCCGCCTCGCCCGCCGCCTCCTTGCTCGCAAACCGCAAAACCGCTGCAAACGCCCCCACTCCTCCCACTGAGACCCCCCTGACCGCTGGCCTTGCCACCCTCGCCCACCTTGACCTTCGCCATGAGCACCGCCTGAACACCGCCCGCCGCGAACGGACCAAGCCTCCTGCAGTCCAGCGCCTCCTCACCTGCGATCTGCACTGAACCCGCTGCCCACAACCGCCATGAACCACCCTCTCCTCGCTCGCCGCCTCCTCCTGCCACCACCACCAGTCCCATCGGCCATCCCTCTCTCCCCGCTGTTCGCCGGTGTCCGCACGTGCCTGACACCCGACAGCCCGACGTCCCCCGTTCCAGCAGCTCTCTGAACCGTCCGCCGTCAGCCACACGCTGTCCTCCCTCAGCGTCGCCGGCAGTCAACAGTTTTCCGCGACAGCACCCCGCAGAGTCGTAGCCTGACCAACAACCATCCCCTCTCACCGTCGTCACCTTGCAGCCCCACGTCGAGGTCCCCTCCGCCACCGAGATCCCCGCGCTGCCAACGTCGATCTGTTCGACGCGTAGGTAAGATCCCGAACCTCGATTATTTCATTTTAATTATTAGTTTATCGTAAATTATTTTATGACTCGTCATTCAATTATTAGTTTATCGTAAATTATTTTATGACTCGTCATTCAATTTTTAGATCTGTTATGAGTTAATTAATTAGATTAGTCTGTGATTTATTATTACCTGCGTGGGATTGTTTGACATGAATAGCTGTGTAGAAGTTTGTTGTTTTATCACTTAGTTGTTATCCAATAGGAGAGACTGTACATGAAGACGACTCCTGTTAAAAGTATGAATTATAAGCGTGCTTTCAAGGCATGGCTGTACCCTTGATATCGATATCCCGGTATGAGGTTTTCTTGATTATTATTATTATTATAGCATTGACTAGACGATGCACTCTTGATCGGACGTGTTATGGATCACGGTTATTTTCATAGTTTTTGCAGAAGTCGTTCTACGGTAACTCCGTGGCTAGTGCATAATATCTCATGTACAGTTGCTTAATTAATATGACAAACATGGGGTTATAAAGAGGGATTGGACGGAGAATATAGCATGTATATAAATGGGCACAGCGCTTTCTTGTTATCGTGATATCGTGAGACGGAGAATATAGCATGTATATAAATGGGCACAGCGCTTTCTTGTTATCGTGATATCGTGAGTGTTATATACATGGGCCAGAGAGCCAAACCCGACTTGAAGGCGGCCCCCGGACGACTTTACGGGGACCCGATTATATACATCAAAATATTCTTCCCTAATTCAAATAACATGTAAAACAAGAATAATATGCTTGCGTGCTTTATGGTGGACTTTGTTAGTTTTGTTGAGATGTAGACCAGTGTTGTTCTTTTCATACATAGATCGGGATCAATATTTAATTATCTACAATTTGAGACATATGGTATATACATGAGGGTTTCATTGTTTGGATTATTTCGCTCGACGTACTACGTCTCTTGTTGTAGATTTTTAAGTATTAATTCCATCTATTGTATAACCTTGTTGCTTGGATGATTGTTTTGATCGCTAGCTGCATGTTTTTGTCACCTGAATGATTTACGGATTCTTATGATTATCATGTGGATTGCATGTTGATTTTGTTAGATTACTAGTTGCACGTTCTTTTGTTATTTCGGTTTTCGTATCGTTTTCCGCTTGTGTTTTCGGTCGTTCTATTTTCTTTGTGGGGTCGGGTCTTGCCGTGCGTTATGCACCTGACGTACACCTGTTTTCTCTGGTGTACGTCAGACGTAGAGGAAGAACAGGTTCAGCTGGGAAATCATCAGGAGCCAGAGGATTCTCAGCAGGAGTGCCTAGCGGATGGAGCAGAAGAAGAAGCCAAAGTTAGCTATTGGTCCTCAGTTTTCTTTTGTACTACATTCCATTTCTATTTGATCAGTGTATTTTGTATCTCTTTATTATTCATTTGTTCAGATTTGTATAAGGGTATGTTTGACCCGTATTTTATGTCTGGGATGAATATTCATTGTGATATGATATTTCTTTATTCTGGGTTGTCTATTATATTCTTGCTGATTGTGATCGGGGACCTGTGACTTCGTATATTATATTTTTGACGCTTAGCGTATTAGATTGAGAAGACGGGGTCTAGCACTTATCTCTTCTCAGTTTAATAAGTCGCGGGCTTGCTCGCGTCCCGATTCCCTGGTATTTTGGGAAGCGGGGCATGACAAAAGTAAAAGAATTGAACAGAGATGAGATACAACACTATCTTGATTGTAGATATGTCTCAGCACCGGAAGCTATATGGAGGCTATATGGAGGATATTTGGATTTGATATTCATTACAGAACTCCAGCAGTAGAGAGGCTACCATTTCATTTGTCAGATCAAAAATCAATTATTTTTAAAGACAATGATAATCTAAATGACATTTTGAATGATATTGAATCAAAGAAGACCAAGTTCAAGGCGTGGATGAAAGCAAACAAACTTTATCCAAAAGCAAAAAATCTCACTTATGCTGAATTACCAAGTAAAATTGTATGGAAGACGGATGAGAAAAGATGGAAACCAAGAGAAAAGGGGCAAAGTGTTAGTCGGTTGGTTTATGCACATCCTTCTTTGGGTGAAAGATTTTATCTGCGTTTATTACTAAATGTAGTGAGAGGTCCTACAAGCTATGCTGATATAAAAACCAAAGATGGAATTCAGTATGGAACATTTAAAGAGACATGTGCTGCTCTAAGATTGTTGGATGATGACAATGAATGACAATTAGTCATGGAGGAAGCATCTTATTTTTCCCCAAGGAGACAAATGAGACATTTATTTGCACAAATACTTTTATATTGTGAAATTATCAATCCTAAAAAGCTATGGGAAGATAATTGGGTGCATTCATCAGAGGGTATTCTTCAAGCTCAAATTAATGTTCTATAGTACCCATCTTTTCCCACCTTTTCTATGGGAAGATAATTGGGTGCATCTTTTCAAACATAATGAAAATTTACATACAACTTAATTTAAACTTGAGACAAAAATAAATTAAGAAATTAACACCATACCGTAATCCTATCCTTGCAAATGGCTGAGCACGAATAATTACCTACATTAAAAGAGAATTAGTGAATGTTACAAATGGAAGAGGGAAGATTGAGGACAAAGATCTCTAAAATAAAATATGTTGAAAGTGTAGTGATAATATTCATCAAAATGCAACCCCTTATGATTGTAATTTTTTCTCAATAAGGTCTATGGTCCCTATGAATGCATGGAATTGACACCAGAGGTAAGTTCAATTTAATTCTTCAATGATTTGGATTAATTGATCTATTTGTCCTCTACAATTTCTTTTCATTAAGCATAGCTAGTTGCTATTTCTTCGTCAATTTGTCGTACTTCCTTGTCAAGAAGAGAAATGAAGTTCTTTTCCCCATACCTAAACATGAATACAATAGCTAGTGCAGATAAGAATAATATTATTAATTCAAAGCCAATGTAATTTCAATGATTAATTTTCTCTCTGTTGTGGCATATTGATGGCTTATGATGGATTGCAAATGTTTTTCCTAAGAGTGTTGGACTGTAATTGAAGTTGGGACTGTAAATATTTTTCATTAGGGGTCTAGTGATAATTTTCATCAAAATGCAACCCCTTATGATTGCAATTTTTTCATAATAAGGTCTATGGTCCCTATGAATGCATGGAATATAATCCTCTGGTAAGTTCAATTTCATTCTTCATTGATTTGGATTAATTGATCTATTTGTCCTCTACAATTTTTTTCATTAAGCAGGGCCAATTACGATAGATCTCTGAAATTTGTCAAGAAGAGAGATGAAGTTCCTTTCCCCCTCCCTAAACATGAATAGTAAAGCAGAGAAATGAAGTTCCTTTTCCCCCTCCCTAAACATGAATACAATAGCTAGTGCGGATAAGAATAATATTATTGATTCAAAGCCAATGTAAATTCAATGATTGATTCTCTCTGTTGTGGCATATTGATGGTTAATGCTGGACTGTAAATGTTTTTCCTAAGAGTGTTGGACTATAATTAAAGTTGGGACTATAAGTATTTGAGAGCTTGCCTCCTACAGCGGATGTTTCAGATGCATCTGTTTTTTTCCCTTGACCCCTTCAACATGGACTCAAATTGATTATTCATGAAGCTAGGTGAGGTCTAAATTCAATCTCAGCGGTAAGTTCAATATTATTTTTGCTAGATTTCTAGATTTGGAATAATTCAAATTTTTGTCTCCTTTCTCTTCTATTTTTAATTTTATTTTTCACTCAATTTTCCCAGGTCTTCATATATTTCAAAATTTTACACTAAAAAATTTACAGCAATATCTACTAATTTAAATTTAAATATTTTGAAATTTGAAAGTGATAGATTTCTATGTTAGCCCTTATGTTTTGATGATGTTTTACAACCACCATTATCGGCACTAATGGCTTATTGAGTGTAAATGTAGTAAATTCATTTATCAAGCTCATTTAGTGCCATAAACGGAGGATGGATGGAATATACGCTACAACGAAAATATACAAAGGAGGAGGAGGCCAAGAGATGAAGCAACGTTATTTCAAGAACGACAAATTCGAATAAAAGCTTCATCCGATTCAAGCTATATCAAAGCTCAAGTATATTGCTCTCTATATGAGGATATTAGCTTTCTTTTGTTTTTCTCTCTAGTGCTAGAATGTAGGCAAAGAGTTACTGAGTTTACTTGAAGCTATTGGGAATCACACACACGTTTTTAGACTTATGCTTTTAAGCGTTTTTCACAAAATACTATTTTTCACAAGTATGAATACCTATCTGCAAAATTCTTTTTCCAAACAGTTTGTTTTTAGTATTAAAAACATTTTACAAAGTTTCAGAATTTTCAGAGGTCAAATAAATATTTTGCAAATATTTAAAGTTGGTCAAAAACTGTTTTTGCAAATATATCAAGTTGGTCAAAAATCCTTTTTCAATAAAATATCAGAAATCGGTCGACCGGTACGGTCGACCGATCCTATGACCTTTCGTCAGTATTTTTCCAGAGAGTCGTCGATCGACCGGTACGGTCGACCGAAAATTTTGATTTTAAATCGGTCGACCGCGCCGGTCGACCGATGAGTCTCTGCTTGTTTTCCTTATTTTCTTTAGCTGCTCGCGGTCGACCGAATTTTTCGGTCGGTCGACCGAAGGCTTTTTCCGGTCGACCGAAATCTTTTTCCGGTCGACCGAAATTCTCTTCGGTCAACCGGATTTTCCCTTTGGTCAGCCGCGACTTTTTTAAACGGTCATTTACATCGAACACTGTGCTTTCACTTGTTAGTGATTGGCACAGTCTGTGATGAGGGTCTGAAGAAGAGATTATTATCTCATTTGGGAAGATTGAGTTTTGTTTTAAAATGATTTAAACTTTTCTATATAAACCCCCCAGACCTCTTCTTCTTCCTTAGCCCTAACGTTTGAAAAACCAGAGAGCTTTTTCTGTTTCCTGAGTAAATTTTCAAAACTCTGTTTTTCTCTCTGTTTCAAGTGTGATTCACCTCCCAGCTTCAGTATACCTTCTCTTTGCTATAAGGGCTGTGTAAAGAGAGGTTCTTGCATTTCTTTCTTCTGCTGTGTGAGTGAGATCTGTGGAGATCTACTGTGAGGGAGTGTGATCTGTGAGATCAAACTGTGTAGTGAGAGAGATCTGTGGAGATCGCTGTGTAGACGAAGTTCCGGCTTCCAAACCGGGTGTGTAGTGGATTTCTCCTCGAGAGTGGGGAGCGGGGACGTAGGCCAGAGGGCCGAACCTCGTTAACACATCGCGCGTCAAGGATAACGAACTCCTAACCTTATCTCTCTTACTTTTATCGCATTTCTGTTTGTGGTTTGCTTGTGCTGTTTTTTAATTGCATATTAGAGCCTCTTGACCCTAATCACCCCCCCTCTAGGGTCCAACAATTGGTATCAGAGCTTGGTCTCTATATCAGTTTTTGGTTTAACAACCTTAGAGAAAAGATCTAATGGAGGCTTCTTTGAATATGCATATGTTAGAAGGACAATCCACCACTAGACCACCACTCTTCACAGGGACAAATTTTGCTTATTGGAAGGCTAGGATGAGAATTTACCTTCGTTGCATTGACCTTGACATCCTAGAGCTCATAGAAGAGAAATATGAAGAAAAGTCCAAAGTCGGGAACATGACCGATGGAGAAAGGCACCTAGCTAATCTCAACGCTAAGGCTATGAACGCCTTAATTTGTGGTCTTTCCCCTAATGAATATAATAGAGTTTCCACGTGTGCAACCGCATACGAAATTTGGCAAAAATTATGTGTCACACATGAAGGAACACCCCAAGTTAAGGAATCTAAGATTAGTGGACTCATGCATGATTATGAGCTATTTAAAATGCTTCCAAATGAATCCATTGATGCTATGTTTTCTCGTTTTACTAATATCATCAATGAATTACATGGTCTAGATAAGCAATTATCCATTCAAGAGATGAACTACAAGATACTTCGCTCATTGACTCCGGCATGGGAGCCCAAGGCTACGGCCATTGAGGAAGCTCATGACCTCACTACCTTAGCTCTTGATAGCCTCATCGGAAAGCTCAAAGTGCATGAGAAGAAGCTCAAGGGGAAGGAAAAGGAGGAAGTGTCATCACGCGAAGTTGAGGAGCCGTCACCAAAATTGAAGACCATAGCTCTCAAGGGAGCTAGTGACAACTCATCTTCGTCGTCGGAGAGTGAAGTTGATTTTTCTAGAGAAGTGGCTCATCTCTCTAGAAGAATCTCTAGACTCATAAAAATGAACAAGAAATTTAACCCTCGATCTAACAACAAGTTTTCCTCTCGTGTAGGTAAATGTTTTGAATGCAATGAACCGGGTCACATCGCTAAGGATTGCCCCAAGCTCAAAGAAAAGTACATGAAGTACAAGAAGAAGAAGGCTATGTATGCCGGATGGGAAGAATCCGAACCAAGTGACTCGGAGAGTGATGAAGAAGGAGCAAAATTGGCTCTTCATGACCCAAATGTTTGTTTCATGGCAAATGAACATGAGGTAATATCCGAGGCCGAAAGTGAATCTTTCTATATGCAATGTGACATAGCTATGGCATTAGAAGAGTTGAACTTTGAATTTAAAAGAATGTCTAAAGAATACTCTTCTTTCAAAAAATTGCATACCTCTTGTGATATTAAGCTAGAGCAACTAACAACCTCTCTTGCTCTAAAAGATGAATTGCTAGGAGATCTCGATTTCGAGAACAAGCAATTAAGATCAAAGATTGAAAAATTAGAAATTGAGGGTTGTAGAACTAGACCCACTCATGCTTATGACAACTACAATCACCATGGTAGAAATAGGTTTCATAGTTCCAACATTCGTACATACAAAAGAAATTTTGTATGCACCTATTGTATGAGACATGGACACATTTCTACTCATTGTAGAATTAAAGACAATGAAGATTTTTATGGTTTGATATGGGTACCCAAAGGTACCAAAACTACTAACCACCAAGGACCCAAGACATGGGTACCTAAAGCTACTACACCTTCATCTTCTTCTTTTGTAGGGAACGTCACGGCAACGACGTAAGGAGATGTGGTACCTTGATAGTGGTTGCTCACATCATATGACGGGCAACAAAGAGTTATTTGCAACCCTATCAAGGATTGAAGGAGGCAATGTCTCCTTCGGTGGTGGTGAGAAAGGTAAAATCATTGGTATCGGGTCTATTGGTAAGAAACCCTCACCCACAATTGAAGATGTTTATTTAGTAAGTGGTTTGAATCATAATCTTCTTAGCATTAGCCAATTAAGTGATAAAGGTTTTGATATTTCCTTTAAACCGGATAAATGCATCATTAGTATGGATGGAAATATTGTTTTTATTGCAAATCGCAAGTCTAATGTTTATATTTTTGAGATGAATGAGTTAGTTAATCAAGATGTGAAGTGTCTTGCGGCTATTGATGAAAACCCTTGGATTTGGCACAAGAGACTTGGACATGCAAATATGGAGTTAATATCAAAATTGTCTAAGAAGAATCTTGTGAAAGGGCTACCTAACTTACACTTCATAAAAGATACAATTTGTGAGGATTGTGCCAAAGGTAAACAAACGAAATCTTCTTTCAAATCCATTCATGAGGTATCAACTTCTAAACCTTTGCAATTACTTCATCTTGATTTATTTGGTCCTATGCGTGTTACCTCTCTTGGAGGCAAACACTATGTTTTTGTGATTATTGATGATTTTTCTCGTTTTACATGGACAATATTTCTTGCTAAGAAAAATGATTGTTTTGAAGAATTTGCAAATCATGTTAAAAGAATTGAAAATGAAAAAGATTTGAAAGTTGTTAAGATAAGAAGTGATCATGGTGGTGAATTTCAAAATGAATTTTTCTATGATTTTTGTGCTCATCATGGTATAACTCATATGTTTTCCGCTCCTAGAACACCACAACAAAATGGTGTTGTTGAACGGAAAAATCGCACCATACAAGAGATGGCACGTACTATGTTAAATTCTTTTGATTTACCAAAATACTTTTGGGCGGAAGCCGTCAATACGGCTTGCCATGTTTTAAATCGTGTTTTGATTAGACCAAGGCTTAAGAAAACCCCTTATGAACTTTATCATGGAAAAACTCCTTTCATTGGTTATTTTCGTGTTTTTGGTTGCAAATGTTTTATCTTAAATACAAAAGATCACCATGATAAATTTGATTCCAAAATTGATGTTGGTATTTTCTTGGGTTATGCACCTCGAAGTAAGGCTTATAGGGTCTTCAATAAACGAAGCCTCGTTGTTGAAGAGTCTATAAACGTTACTTTTGATGAGACTAATGTTGGCTCTCAAGTTGTGTTGCCTAGGAAAGATGATGATGATGATATTGAGGGAGGATTGGACTTGTTGCAAATCAATGACACTCCCTCTATAGAAGTTCAAAAGGATGTGGATAGCACAAACGCTCAAGATCAAGTTGAACCACCTAAAGCTTGGAAATTCACATCAAATCATCCAAAGGAACAAATCATTGGGAGCCCTTCAAAAGGAGTTATAACTCGCTCAAAAGCCTTGAGTGAATGTGGTAATGTTGCATTTCTATCTCAACTAGAACCTAAAAAGGTTAATGATGCTTTGAATGATGAATTTTGGGTTTTGGCTATGCATGAAGAATTAAACAATTTTCAAAGAAATGAAGTTTGGAAGTTAGTTCCTAGACCTAACAATGCTAGTGTTATTGGTACAAAATGGGTTTTTAGAAACAAACTTGATGAACATGGCATTGTAACTAGAAATAAAGCACGTTTGGTTGCCCAAGGATACAATCAAGAGGAGGGCATAGACTATGATGAAACCTTTGCACCGGTTGCAAGGTTGGAATCTATTAGGATGTTTTTGGCATTTGCTAGTTTTAAAAATTTCAAACTATTTCAAATGGATGTCAAAAGTGCTTTCTTAAATGGTTTTATAGAAGAGGAAGTGTATGTTGAGCAACCCCCCGGTTTTATAGATCATGCTTTTCCTAATCATGTTTACCGGGTACAAAAAGCTTTATATGGGTTGAAACAAGCTCCTAGGGCTTGGTATGCTCGCCTCTCTAGTTTTCTTGTTGAAAATGGTTTTTCAAAAGGATCTATTGATAACACACTTTTTGTGAGAAAAAGGAAAAATGATTTCATTTTAGTTCAAATATATGTGGATGACATTATTTTTGGTGCTACTAATGAATCCTTGTGCAAGGAATTTTCTAAAGTTATGCAGGATCACTTTGAGATGAGTATGATGGGAGAGCTTACATTCTTTCTCGGGCTCCAAGTCAAGCAAACTAAGGATGGGATTTTCATTTCACAAAGCAAGTATGCAAAGGAATTGGTTAAGAAATTCAATTTGGAGAATTCTAAGCATGCGCCTACTCCCATGAGTACTAGTGTTAAGCTTGACGCGGATGAAAGTGGTGAAGACGTGGACCAAAAATTATACCGAGGTATGATAGGTAGTCTTCTTTATCTTACCGCTAGTAGACCCGATATTATGTTTAGTGTGTGTGCATTTTCAAGCTTCTCCTAAAGCATCTCATTTAATTGCGGTTAAAAGGATCATTAAATATGTTAATGGCACTTTTAACCTTGGTTTATTTTATCCAAAAAGCACCACTTTTGATTTATATGGTTTTTGTGATGCCGACTTTGCCGGATGTAAGGTAGATCGCAAGAGTACTAGTGGAACATGCCAATTCTTAGGAAATTCCCTTGTTTCTTGGGCTTCCAAGAAACAAAATTGTGTTGCATTGTCCACTACGGAAGCGGAATACATTGCCGCCGGCTTATGTTGTGCTCAAGTCTTATGGATGAAGCAAAGCTTAGTTGACTATGATTTGAATTTTCAAAATATTAAAATCTTTTGTGATAACACAAGTGCTATAAATATTTCCAAAAATTCGGTTTTGCATTCTAGAACTAAACATATTGATGTACGCCATCATTTCTTACGCGATCATGTAGAGCGACAAGATGTATCCCTAGTATTTGTTGACACAAAATCTCAACTAGCGGATATATTTACTAAGCCTCTTGGAGAGGATGATTTTTGTCGCATAAGAAATGGTCTGGGCTTATGCACTATGTGAAAGTTCTACATTGCTTGCTTGTTTAGTTGCATCTTGCATTTTGCATTTCTTTCCCCATTTTTTGATGGTGACAAAGGGGGAGAGAAATCTCCTCATTTGTTGCATATATTTAGGGGGAGCTCATAGATAGGGGGAGCACCTATCTATAAGCTATTTTATTTTTGCTCTTATATAATGGTTGGTTGTCATCATCAAAAAGGGGGAGATTGTTAGCCCTTATGTTTTGATGATACTCTTACAACCACCATTATCGGTACTAATGGCTTATTGAGTATAAATGTAGTAAATTCATTTGTCAAGCTCGTTAGTGCCATCAACGGAGGATGGATGGAATATACGCTACAACGAAGATATCCAAAGGAGGAGGAGGCCAAGAGATGAAGCAACGTTATTTCAAGAACGACAAATTCGAATAAAAGCTTCATCCGATTCAAGCTATATCAAAGCTCAAGTATTGCACTCTATATGAGGATATTAGCTTTCTTTTGTTTCCCTCTCTAGTGCTAGAATGTAGGCAAAGAGTTACTGAGTTTACTTAAAGCTATTGGGAATCACACACACGTTTTTAGACTTATGCTTTTAAGTGTTTTTCACAAAATACTATTTTTCATAAGTATGAGTACCTATCTGCAAAATTCTTTTTCCAAACAGTTTGTTTTTAGTATTAAAAACATTTTACAAAGTTTCAGAATTTTCAGAGGTCAAATAAATATTTTGCAAATATTTCAAGTTGGTCAAAAATCCTTTTTCAAGAAAATATCAGAAATCGGTCGACCGGTACGGTCGACCGATCCTATGACCCTTAATCAGTATTTTTCCAGAGAGTCGTCGGTCGACCCTTTAATCGGTCGACCGTGCCGGTCGACCGATGAGTCTCTGCGTGTTTTCCTTATTTTCTTTAGCTGCTCGCGGTCGACCGAATTTTTCGGTCGGTCGACCGAAGGCTTTTTCCGGTTGACCGAAATTCTCTTCGGTCAACCAGATTTCGTCTTTGGTCAGCCGTGACTTTTTTAAATGGTCATTTACATCGAACACTGTGCTTTCACTTGTTAGTGATTGGCACAGTCTGTGATGAGGGTCTGAAGAAGAGATTATTATCTCATTTGGGAAGATTGGGTTTTGTTTTAAAATGATTTAAACTTTTCTATAAAAACCCCCCAGACCTCTTCTTCTTCCTTAGCCCTAACGTTTGAAAAACCAGAGAGTTTTTTCTGTTTCCTGAGTAAAATTTTCAAAGTCTATTTTCTCTCTGTTTCTTAAGTGTGATTCACTTCCCAGCTTCAGTAAACCTTCTCTTTGCTATAAGGGCTGTGTAAAGAGAGGTTCTTGCATTTCTTTCTTCTGCTGTGTGAGTGAGATCTGTGGAGATCTACTGTGAGGGAGTGTGATCTGTTGAGATCAAACTGTGTAGTGAGAGAGATCTGTGGAGATCGCTGTGTAGACGAAGTTCCGGCTTCCAAACCGGGTGTGTAGTGGATTTCTCCTCGAGAGTGGGGAGCGGGGACGTAGGCCAGAGGGCCGAACCTCGTTAACACATCGTGCGTCAATGATAACGAACTCCTAACCCTATATCTCTTACTTTTATTGCATTTCTGTTTTGTGGTTTGCTTGTGCTGATTTTTTATTGCATATTAGAGCCTCTTGACCCTAATCACCCCCCCTCTAGGGTCCAACATTCTAGATTTGGAATAATTCAGATTTTGTCTCCTTTCTCTTCTATTTTTAATTTTATTTTTCACTCAATTTTCCTAGGTCTTCATATATTTCAAAATTTTACAGCAAAAAATTTACAGCAACATCTGCTAATTTAAATTTAAATATTTTGAAATTTGAAAGTGATAGATTTCTAGATTTGGAATAATTCGGATGTTTGTCTCCTTTCTCTTCTATTTTTAATTTTATATTTCACTCAATTTTCCCAGGTCTTCATATATTTCAAAATTTTACAGAAAAAAATTTACAGCAACAACTGCTAATTTAAATTTAAATATTTTAAAAATTGAAAGTGAAGAAGAAAAATCTTACCAGATCATCTTTGACCTTTGTTCACTTAGTCCGAAGAATTTTTTCTGAGATTATGTATGAAAATTTGGGTGTAGAGAATAAAAACATGTTAATATATATATGTATGTGGTAGTTTGGGAGATGTGGGAGTTACAGCGGTGGAGGCAGTTGTTCACGGTTATGAGAAGTGGGGTTATGAGAAGTGGGGTTAGGTGGATAATGGGTAGAATTTGTGATAAATTATAGTTTTTGTATAAAGATGAATTAAAAAAAATTGTTATAAATAATCTGATTGGTCCAGATCAGATTTACTGTTCATAGGAGCTTTTTGAGTGTTCTCTTTTAGTTAATAAGAAGTAGATACAAAGCCAATATTTACTTCATCTTTATATCCATATTTGTATTGGGCTCCTAATTGGGACCGGATACTCTGTACTTATAATATTGCAATCAATAAAATGTAAATATAAATTCAATTTATATTTACCTCACCATACGGGTTATTCCAATATTAGCCCCTTTAAATTTTGATATTAGCTTCCAGTATCTTTAAAATTGATCTTAAGCCCCCCAAAATGTTCAAGACTTTGATCTTAGCCCCCCTCCTCCTCCACCCATGCCCACCCCCAACCGAAATCTTTGGAATTGATCTCAAGCGTCCCAAATCTTATTAATATATTGAAATAAGCCACCCCAGTTAAACTCTGATTTAAATGAGGAAAATATTCTGCTTAAGTAAACTTTTTCGGTGATTTGCCACTTATACCCATTTCACACAAACCCAAACTAATTAATCACTTTAACTTATACTCGTTAAGCCCTCCAAATCTATTTAATAAAAATCCTAACTCAAACTAAATTTTCACTTCATCTTCTCCAGCGTCTTCTCCAACATCTTCCTCAATGGGAATCTATCTGATACAAATTTAGGATTAAATCTGAAGAGAGTCATTGGGGAAGATGCCGTAGAAGATGAATTGGAAAATGAGTTTAGGTTAGGGTTTTTTAAAGATGGTTTGGAGAGTTTAAGGGTATAAGTTAAAATGATTAATGTGTTTGAGTTTGCGTGAGAGGGGTATAACTGACAAATCACATAAAAAGAAATAGACTATTCCCTCATTTCAACCAGGTTTTTTTAGGAGGGCTTATTTCAATATACTAATAGGATTTGCGGGGCCTACGATGAATTTCAAGATTTGGGGGCTAATATCAAAATATTGAACCTTTGGGGGCCTCAGAGCAATTTCAAAGATTAGGGGAGCTAATATGAAATACTGAAGATTTTGGGGCTACTATCGGAATAACCCTTTCCGCATCTGTTCCGTGTTATGTGGGACCCTTATTTGGAACCGAATACCCCCAGCGCACGTTAGCGCCGAGCAGTGGCCCAAGCCTAGGGTCGGTCACCTCTCCGTCTATAAATATACCCCCAACCCCCTCGGTTCTCCCCTTTCATCAAGAGTCCTCTTGCGGCCTCTCTCCTTTCCGAAGGCGAGGAAAATCGCGAGAGAAAAAAAAAAAAAAAAAAAAAAAAAAAAACAAAAAAAAAAAAAAAAAAAAAACAAAAACAAATCTGCCACTGTAAAATAAATCAAAACAAACATTCGAACTCAGTTCCCTCCGATCTAACTGAACTCAGTGAAGGGAGGGAAAAAAAAAAAAATCCAACAAAACCCTAATCTCTGAGAGTCAACCATGGACATGCGATTCCCGTTCTCTCCGGCCGAGGTGGCCAAGGTCCGCACCGTCCAGTTCGGAATCCTCAGCCCCGACGAGATCGTAGCCCTCTCACCTCAACCTCTATCGATTTCTCAACCTAGGGTTTCGAATTTCGTTTCGGTTCTAATCCTTGATTTTGCTACTTTGTTTTCAGAGGCAAATGTCGGTGGTCCAAGTGGAGCACGGCGAGACCATGGAGAGGGGAAAACCTAAGGTCGCCGGTCTCAGCGATCCGAGGCTCGGCACGATCGATCGCAAGATGAAGTGCGAGACTTGCACAGCGAACATGGCCGAGTGTCCTGGTCACTTTGGCCACCTCGAGCTCGCAAAGCCCATGTTTCATATTGGATTCATGAAGACTGTGCTCGCTATCATGCGCTGCGTTTGCTTCAATTGCTCCAAGATTCTCGCCGACGAGGTAGTTTACGTGAGGCTTTACTTGTTTTTGATTATGATGGGTATTCAAACTCATGAAGGAACTAGTGTAGTTACGGTTCTGCTAAGAGTTGATTCAATTCAAGTTGGTCATTAGGGAATGGCGCTTGTAAACTATTATTGCATATGGTCTACCATTGGTTGAATTGTACATATTTGTTATTGATTTCGGTCATTTTGGATCCTTATTTCTATTTACACGGAAGCTGTATGTTTGTGTCCATGTGAGTGTGGAATTTCTTTCTTCTTTTGTTGATGTGAATCTTCTTGATTATGATTTTTCTTTGCTGTGCTCCAGGACGATGTCCGGTTTAAGCAGGCACTGAAAATTAGAAACCCGAAGAACAGGCTGAAGAGGATTTATGATGCCTGTAAAAGCAAGAAAAAATGTGCAGGCGGGGATGATATCGATGTTCAAGGTCAACAGGATTCAGATGAACCAGTAAAGAAGAGCCGAGGCGGTTGTGGTGCTCAGCAGCCAAATATTACTATTGATGGTATGAAAATGGTCGCGGAGTACAAAGCTACGAAGAAGAAATCTGATGACCCAGAACAGCTTCCTGAACCTGTTGAGAGAAAACAACAGCTTTCTGCAGAGAGGGTAGCTAATTTTGCAAAATTGTTATTTTAATTTATTTGTTTTAGTAGTCCGAATTCGATTGTTTCTGTTTTGTGACATGGCCAGGTTCTCAGTGTTCTTAAGAGGATAAGCGATGAAGATTGCCTCCTACTAGGTTTGAACCCGAAATATGCTCGTCCAGATTGGATGATATTACAAGTTCTTCCTATTCCACCACCACCTGTAAGACCATCTGTTATGATGGACACCTCTGCTAGAAGTGAGGTAAGTTTGCTTTGTTTCACGAAATCATGGATAACCTGTATAGAGTTACAATACCATTGCATCACATTTTCTTTTCATTTTTAATATGATTGATCAAATGAAAACCTTACAGGACTCATTATTACTTACTATATAGTAGTTGATTCAAGGCTTGGTAGAGTTATTTGGAGTTGGTTATTATTATTCTTTTTTTGGGGGGGGTGTGAGGGTAGCTAATTTTGCAAAATTGTTATTTTAATTTATTTGTTTTAGTAGTCCGAATTCGATTGTTTCTGTTTTGTGACATGGCCAGGTTCTCAGTGTTCTTAAGAGGATAAGCGATGAAGATTGACTCCTACTAGGTTTGAACCCGAAATATGCTCGTCCAGATTGAATGATATTACAACTTCTTCCTATTCCACCACCTCCTGTAAGACCATCTGTTATGATGGACACCTCTGCTAGAAGTGGGGGTAAGTTTTCTCCGTTTCGCAAAATCATGGACAACATGTATAGAGTTACAATGCCATTGCATCACATTTTCTTTTTATTTTTAATATAATTGATCAAATGAAAACCTTACAGGACTCATTATTACTTACTATGTAGTAGTTCATTCAAGACTTGGTAGAGTTATTTGGAGTTGTTCTGATTATTCTTTTTTTGGGGTTCGGTGTATTTGGGGGGCGCGGGGGATGGAAAATGCGTTGCTCAATTGTCCATGGTTATGTGACCTCTAGACTGGGGAGCATTTTGGAATGAATGAATGATGACACTTGTTTCATATGACGTTCAAAAATATTAACATGCACTTTGTTTGATCAACTTCTAATATGAGTTCTTGTATTTCAATAGGATGATTTGACTCATCAGCTAGCAATGATAATCAGACACAATGAAAACTTGAGACGTCAAGAGAGGAACGGAGCTCCTGCTCACATCATTACAGAGTTTGCCCAGTTATTGCAATTTCATATTGCAACTTATTTTGATAATGAGCTTCCTGGACAGCCAAGGGTATGTATTGTGATGTGGGCTATTTTTTTATTTGTACAGTCAATTTGAGCTGCTGTTTCTTTGTAATTGCAGGCTACACAGCGGTCTGGACGACCTATCAAGTCTATATGCAGTAGACTTAAAGCAAAAGAAGGTCGGATTAGAGGGAACTTGATGGGAAAGCGTGTTGATTTTTCAGCACGAACAGTTATCACCCCTGATCCAACAATTAATATTGATGAACTGGGTGTGCCTTGGAGCATTGCCTTAAATCTGACGTACCCAGAAACTGTGACTCCGTATAACATTGAACGGTATAATCTATTTTATTCTGACAATGTTTAACTATTTCCATTTTCCACATCTCAGATACCAGTTTACTTTACGTGAAACTTGATTTATTTATTGTCAGATTGAAGGAACTTGTAGAATATGGCCCTCATCCTCCCCCAGGTAAGACTGGTGCAAAGTACATAATCAGGGAAGACGGTCAGAGGCTTGATCTTCGTTACCTCAAAAAAAGCAGTGATCATCATCTCGAGCTTGGGTACAAGGCAAGACTCAAACCTTCCATTGTGATTTCATCTCTTTTCTTTTTCAACTGGTTGTGATATTTGGGCTTTCTGATTAACAGGTAGAGAGGCATTTAAACGACGGGGACTTTGTTCTTTTCAACAGACAACCAAGTCTTCATAAAATGTCCATTATGGGACACAGGATAAAAATCATGCCATATTCAACTTTTCGCTTAAATTTATCAGTTACTTCCCCATACAATGCTGATTTTGATGGTGATGAGATGAACATGCACGTTCCTCAGTCCTTTGAAACTAGAGCTGAAGTTTTGGAGCTGATGATGGTTCCCAAATGCATTGTATCACCTCAGTCAAATCGGCCTGTTATGGGCATTGTCCAGGATACACTCTTAGGATGTCGGAAGATCACCAAGAGAGACACCTTTATTGAGAAGGTGACCTTAGTGTTTGTTCTCATTCATATGTTTATACCTTCAATTGTTTTAAGTCTTTCAACTTATTCAGCACTGCTTGTATTTCAGCAGAGTGTGTTAATATCCTATTATGAGTTTCACAGGATGTATTTATGAATATTTTGATGTGGTGGGAAGACTTTGATGGGAAGGTGCCTGCCCCAGCCATTTTGAAGCCTAGACCTCTGTGGACAGGGAAGCAAGTGTTTAATCTTATCATACCGAAGCAGATAAACCTTTCCAGAGCTTCAGCATGGCACTCTGAATCTGAAACAGGATTTATCACACCCGGAGATACGCAAGTCAGAATAGAGAAAGGAGAGCTGCTTACAGGAACTCTGTGCAAGAAAACCCTTGGAACCTCTACTGGAAGTCTTATTCATGTTATTTGGTATGTATGCATTGTTAGCTTTACCATAGACAGTTCCAATTAAGCGTTGTTGATATTGTCCTTGTAATCCCATGCAAAATGCAGGGAAGAGGTTGGTCCTGATGCTGCTCGCAAGTTTCTAGGGCATACCCAGTGGCTTGTGAATTATTGGCTTTTACAAAATGCCTTTAGCATTGGTATTGGGGACACAATTGCAGATGCAGCTACTATGGAAAAAATTAATGAAACAATCTCAAAGGCCAAAAATGACGTGAAGGATCTTATTAAGCTGGCCCAAGACAAGCAATTAGAGCCTGAGCCTGGCAGAACTATGATGGAGTCATTTGAGAATAAAGTGAACCAGGTATGACCAAGTAGAGTAATACTTCCTCATAAGCTTTCTCTGCTTTTAGTTCTCCGTAATATAATTTTCTTGCAACAGGTCTTGAATAAAGCTCGTGATGATGCTGGGAGTAGTGCACAGAAGAGTTTATCTGAAAGTAACAACTTAAAGGCAATGGTCACTGCTGGATCAAAGGGAAGTTTCATCAACATATCACAGATGACTGCTTGTGTGGGACAACAGAATGTTGAGGGCAAACGTATCCCTTATGGTTTCATCGGTCGAACATTACCCCACTTCACAAAAGATGATTATGGACCTGAAAGTCGTGGCTTTGTCGAGAACTCCTATCTCCGTGGTTTGACTCCACAGGAGTTCTTCTTTCATGCAATGGGAGGTAGAGAAGGTTTAATTGATACTGCTGTCAAAACCTCTGAAACTGGATATATTCAGAGACGTCTTGTGAAGGCTATGGAGGATATCATGGTCAAATATGATGGCACCGTTCGGAATTCACTGGGAGATGTCATTCAGTTCCTTTATGGAGAAGATGGGATGGATGCTGTTTGGATTGAGTCACAAAAGTTGGATTCTCTGAAGATGAAAAAGAAAGAGTTCAATAATGTTTATAGGTACGAAATTGATGATAATCAATGGGACCCAAGTTACATGCTACCAGAGCATGTTGAGGATTTGAAAACAATTCCTGAATTCAGGAATGTGTTTGATGCCGAGGTCCAGAAATTAGAAGCTGACCGATTTCAGCTTGGGACTGACATTGCCACCACTGGTGATAACACATGGCCTATGCCTGTGAACCTCAAGAGACTCATCTGGAATGCACAGAAGACATTCAAAGTCGATCCAAGAAGACCATCTGATATGCACCCTATGGAGATAGTAGAAGCTGTTGATAAGCTTCAGGAAAAGCTGAGAGTTGTCCCAGGTGATGATTTTCTGAGTATGGAGGCTCAGAAAAATGCCACTTTGTTGTTCAACATATTACTCCGGAGTACATTTGCTAGTAAGAGAGTACTGAAGGAATACCGACTTACCCGTGAAGCATTTGAATGGGTTATTGGTGAAATAGAATCTCGCTTTTTGCAGTCTCTGGTAGCACCGGGTGAAATGATTGGCTGTGTAGCTGCTCAGTCTATTGGGGAACCAGCAACTCAAATGACCCTAAACACATTCCATTATGCTGGTGTGAGTGCCAAGAATGTTACTCTAGGTGTTCCCAGGTTGAGGGAAATTATAAATGTTGCTAAGAAAATCAAAACCCCTTCACTCTCTGTCTTCTTGAAGCCTGAAATCAGCAAGAAGAAAGAATTGGCTAAGAACGTGCAGTGTGCCTTGGAATATACTACTTTGCGTAGTGTAACACATGCAACTGAAGTATGGTATGATCCTAATCCTATGAGCACTATAATTGAGGAGGATGTTGACTTTGTTAACTCATACTATGAAATGCCTGATGAAGAAGTTGCTCCGGAAAAGATATCTCCATGGCTGCTCCGTATTGAACTAAATAGAGAGATGATGGTAGACAAAAAGCTGAGCATGGCAGACATCGCAGAGAAGATTAACCATGAGTTTGATGATGATCTTACATGCATCTTTAACGATGACAATGCTGAGAAACTCATCCTTCGTATCCGTATCATGAATGATGATGCCCCTAAGGGAGAACTGCAAGATGAATCTGCTGAGGATGATGTCTTCCTCAAGAAGATAGAAAGCAACATGCTTACAGAAATGGCTCTTCGGGGAATCCCTGATATAAACAAGGTCTTTATCAAGTCTGGGAAAGTAAATAGATTTGATGAAAATGAAGGGTTTAAACCTGATGTAGAGTGGACACTTGATACTGAAGGTGTCAATTTGCTGGCAGTCATGTGCCATGAAGATGTGGATCCAACCAGGACAACTAGCAACCACCTGATTGAAGTTATCGAAGTTCTTGGAATTGAAGCTGTCCGTAAATCACTCCTTGATGAGTTGCGGGTGGTCATATCTTTTGATGGGTCTTACGTGAACTATCGTCACTTGGCTATTTTGTGTGACACTATGACTTATCGAGGTCACTTAATGGCCATCACCAGGCACGGTATTAATCGCAATGACACTGGCCCAATGATGAGATGTTCATTTGAGGAAACTGTGGATATTCTCCTGGATGCAGCTGTTTATGCTGAGGCGGATCATCTCAGAGGTGTTACAGAGAATATCATGTTAGGTCAACTTGCACCAATTGGAACAGGGGGCTGTGCTTTGTATTTGAATGATCAAATGCTGCAACAAGCTATTGAGCTACAGCTACCCAGTTACATGGAGGGTTTGGATTTTGGGATGACACCTGCCCGTTCACCTATCTCAGGGACACCATATCATGAAGGAATTATGTCACCAAGCTATTTGTTGAGTCCAAATATCCGGTCTTCACCGTTCACAGATGCTCAGTTTTCTCCATATGTTAATAACATGCCTTTCTCTCCCGGTGTTTCACCGGGTTATAGCCCATCGTCTCCTGGATATAGTCCATCATCGCCGGGATATAGCCCAACTTCACCTGGTTATAGCCCCACATCTCCAGGATACAGTCCAACATCTCCTGGTTATAGCCCCACGTCTCCAACTTATAGTCCTAGCTCTCCAGGGTATAGTCCAACTAGCCCTGCTTATTCTCCTACAAGTCCTTCATACTCACCCACCTCGCCCAGCTACAGCCCTACCTCTCCAAGCTACAGTCCTACATCTCCCAGTTACAGCCCTACCTCTCCCAGTTATAGTCCTACTTCACCAAGTTACAGTCCGACTTCACCTAGTTACAGTCCAACATCCCCAGTTTATAGTCCCACTTCTCCTGTTTATAGCCCGACGTCTCCTGCTTACAGTCCAACATCACCATCCTATAGTCCTACCTCTCCTTCTTATAGCCCAACATCACCGTCATACAGTCCAACTTCTCCTTCATATAGTCCTACATCGCCTGCTTATAGCCCCACTTCTCCTGGTTATAGTCCAACTTCTCCAAGTTATAGTCCCACTTCTCCAAGTTACAGCCCTACATCTCCGAGCTACAATCCAGCTTCTGCCAAGTATAGCCCTTCTCTTGCGTATTCCCCAAGCAGTCCGAATATTTCACCATCCAGCCCATACAGCTCAAGTTCTCCGAATTATAGGTAAGAGAAATGTACCTTTTCTGTTTCATTTGTAGAAAGCTAGTTATTCAGCTACTCAATCTATTAGCACTCAAATATGAGTTTGTTTATTTTGACAAAATATTAGTTCTTACGGTAGCTCTGTAATCATGGCATACAGACTAGTTAGTCTACTAGCTAGTGAGTGTGGATTTTCTTTTTTCACTTATAATATTACTTTTTAACATGCTCAACTTTCTTTTCTTTTATTACAGCCCAACTTCACCAACCTTTTCTCCAACCTCTCCCTCCCATTCGCCTCCGAGTCCCACATATAGTCCTACAAGGTAAGGATCTTGATTTCTTACTGAACTGTCACTTTTCTTTCATGCTTGAACAGATTTATTTAACCAAGAAGAAGAGCTTGATGATGATACACAGAAAGATAATGTGTCCATCAATGAGCAATCTCTCATCTATTTTTTGTACTATACATATGGTTCTGTTGGTAAATACTATCGTAAAGGTTCCAGTAGTAGGAAGGAAAAAATAAAGGAAAAAAACCCTGCATCCATGGCGTTGAAGCTACATATCTATTACTATTATTTAAGAAAGGCCACATTCTTGGTTCTACCCCTATGTGTCTCTAGATTTGAAAAAATTCAACTTTTGTGCTCAACAATTTATTGTGCATTGAAACTAATTAGAAGGATAAATTTGAAAGATCTAAAAACATCCTGACTACCATCCACTACTTGCTAACTCCCCTCCCTCCCAACATTTTCTAATAGTAAGATCCTTTATATCACCTTCAGCGATGATTTTCTAAAAAAATTTCCTATTAGTAATGATTATTAATGTGTTCAAAATATTTTTTTAACACGTTTACTATGTAATGCACGCATCGTGCATCGGAGAACTAGTATTTTTATGATTGAATGATGTTCATGGAAATTGTTCTATTAAAGGAACTATCATTGCCGTATGGGGTTTGACAGTTTTGAACCGTATTCAGCTGAATTCATGGATAGAGGATCAGAGCATTTCTTTTGTGACAGCCAAGGCATGGGAGGGACAAACTTGTCAAGTGAATGATGATACCATAACATTAGTAAGACGGCTCAAAACAACATATTTAGAATAATATGTTTGGTATCTCAGATCATGTATAACTTTATAAGAGGTGCTTGGTATATCGTATATTGATTAGCATTTAGGCAAAAATATAATGGACTTCTGAAAGTTGCTAGATAACTATACTTAAATTAGTCTTGTTGAAGATATTTGATACAACGGTAGGAGGAAAGGTTGGCAAACGGGGAGAATCGTGTTGGGAGCCATCAGGCCCCCCCATGCTTGGTTTAAGATGTAACTAGTTTGTAGGTCTATTAGGAATAATGAAAGAAAAGGGGGAAAAATTAGGAAGGCTCCAATAGTTCTGTTATAATTAGTCAAACTATGGCCTTTTTTCCCTCATTCTTAGTGTTTGTGATAGGTTTCTGAAACTATTAATGTACTATTTACTGTTGAAAATTATTACAGAAACTCTAAATATTGATGTACATTGCAGTAGAACTGGTTTTAAATAATCTTCTTTGTTAACACTTCCCTTCTCTTATGTGTTGCAGTCCATATAACTCTTCTGGTGTGAGCCCAGTTTACAGCCCGAGCTCTCCACAGTACAGGTGTGTTTTGTATTTACTTAGTAGTTTTCTGAAAAATGCCGATATGATAAAAAATAGTAGTTTTCTGATAACTGTCGATATGATAAAAAGTAGTAGTTTTCTGAAAACTGTTGATATGATAAAAAGCTAATAGCTCTTGTTTCTATTAACAGCCCAAGTGCGAGTTACTCACCAACTGCACCAGGATATTCTCCATCCTCGACCAGTCAATACACACCACAAATGAGCAACAAAGATGATGGAAGCACTCGATGAGGGTACCAAACATCCAAATGTTTTGTCAAGAAAGTGATGTAATAACCAACAGAATGCTGCTCAAAGCTTTGCAAAGCTTCGTTTTCAAGGTGTCATGGAGGAGACTGCCAGCAAACAACCAAATGCCACTGGGAATTGTAAACGTGCCAGTCCTGCCAAAATAGTGGCTCCAATGTTCTATTGTGAAATGTTATGCTTGTAACGTAGGCAAACTCTGATATCTAGCGGCAGTGTTTCTTTCTTCTTTGGTTATTGTCTGTACGTTTTTGTAGGAGAAATAATCATTTACCATTGTCGCCAGTTTGTAGGGAACCATGAACTTGGTAATAATTCCATCTAAGACATACAAGGCAAAATGCTTGAAATCAATTTATTTGCTGTTGTTCGTATTGAAATTTGTTTATTTACATAATTCTTATTTCCTTCCCTCTTGCTAGTATATATATATATAGGAAAATGTTTTCCTAAGGTGACACCTTAGATTCCCACCTAAGGAAGCGGTCTAAAATCACATCATTCCCTAATTTTTTTTGGCGATCCGTTCCGTTAAACTTGATCTACACGTTCTTAAACCTAAACACATCAATTTTAGGGTGAACCCGTCGTATTTTGATCTTTTATCCACTCACCACAATTTTAACGGTTTCGAATGAATAGAACATTTTGCACGGCTCAACGAAGGGTCAAAACACGACGGGTTCACCCCAAAATTAATGTGTTTGGGTTTAAGAACGTGTAGATCAAGTTCAATGGAGCGGATCACAAAAAAAATTTAGGGAATGATGTGATTTTAGACCGCGTTCTTAGGTGAGAATCTAAGATGTCACCTTAGGAAAACATTACCTATATATATATATATATATATAGGCATGAATGGAATTAAGAATTCACAACTAGATATATGCCTGTAGCAATGAGTATGTGCAAAAGGCAACAAAATCATCCTACAGGTTAATTAAAAATCATGTCGGACAGTTACCCAGCAAAAGTATCTTCAGTTCAAGCTGAGATAATCCTCCCACGTAAAGCAATCTCAGGAATATTCAAATCTCATAATTGACAGTATATATTATGAAATTGAAAGCCATCACTAACCATTTGGACAAGAAGGCCAAACAATGTAATAGATCCCTTGCCACATAAGGACTAAAATCTGCCCAAAAAATTTGAATCCAATTAATCAAAAAACCTTTTCCTACCGCCATATACAATATCTTTCAGTACTGACATCAACAGCAGGTCAGTAAACCTAGTTTTTGACAATGCGGAGTTCCAAACAAATCACCCCTTCATCAACAGCCAGCGTTCTTTACACATTTAAATTTACCGAATTTTACCTTTTTTTTACAATACTTCTTCCATTTTTCTGACTACAAATATACACATCGAATAGTAAAAGGCATTGCTTGCAGAAGGGAAGCATCACCTTCTATTCTAACAATTATTATTTCTCCATCTTTTATCCAAATAACCATATATACTAATAATGTAACCATCTTATATAAATAAAAATAATCGTTTATAAAAAATTATAATCTGGTGCAAGCACATTCACTTTTATCCTGTATTGATCACTCCAACACCACATGATATAATAGCGTGTATAATACCCAACATAATGCTTGAGATGAAATTCAGAGTGATGACCAGGTTAAAAGATTGAAATATGATTATCAACAAACTAAAAGCACCGTCAGTTTAGTTACTCTAAGCTAAGACGCCTCAGCCTTTAAATTTTGCAACAACCACATAGAAGTAAAAAAAATCCATTCTAAATGCCAATTTAATTGTTCGAGCCAAACATATCTATCAAACATGGCTACTCATGCAATTAATATAGAATTCTTATATGAGGGGTCTTTTCTACCTATAATTATTGTCCTCATGGAAATAAATCTATCCAAAATTAGAAAATTTCAATCAAATTTTTGGTGATCCTGACACGTGTTATATGCTATTTTAATACTAAATTATAATTCTTATGTGATGGGTATTTTCTATCCATAATTAGAATTCTTATCAAATTAAATCTATCCAAAATTAAAAAATCTCTAATAACAATCAAATATTTATTAATCTTAACCAAATCAATAATTATCCATAATTAAAAATATATAATTATATTTTTAGTTCTCTTTAATTAATAAAAATCTGATAATCATATTTTATTTATTTATTATATGTATATTATTACTTACTATATTTAATGTATATAATATAATGACTATAAGTATTTATAGGCTATAGGTTATATATCTATAATTTATGAGATTTAATGGTATTTGTCATAGTTGAGGGGATTCCTCCTTGAGCCTCTAAATCACATGATTGAGGCGCGACATTATGGATGATCCGCTCTGTGAACTGATCCTACATTTCTAAAACCCAAACACCAACGTTTAGAGGGAATCCGTCGTCGTTGACCCCTCCATCCGAGGCCAGTGAAAAGTTCTACTCTTCAAGAACCGTTAAAATTTACACTAGATGGTTTTAAGGCAAACGAGACGAGTTATCCCAAATTGTGCTGTTGGGGTTTAGAATATGTAGATCAGTTCAAGCGGAGCGAATCATCCTATCAATGTCGCTCAATCATGTATTCTTAGAGCTAGGATGGAAATCCCTCCTATGACAAGGATACTCATTCAATCTCTCTCTCTCCTCTCTCTCTCTCCTCGATATTATATATTATAACTTTAGTATAATATATGAGAGAAGTGTTCCTAAGGTGACGCCTTAGATAATCATCTAAGGACGCGACCTAAAATCACATGATTGAGATATATTATGAATGATCCGTTCCGTTGAACTTGATTTACATATTCTAAAACCCCAACAAACCAAGTTTGGGATAAACCCGTCGTCGTTTGACTCTTCATCCACTCATATCAATTTTAACGGTTTCGAATGAATAGACCTTTTCACATGGCTCGACGAAGAGTCAAACGATGATGAGTTCACCCTAAACTTGGTGTGTTAGGGTTTTAGAATATGTAGATCAAGTTCAACGGAGCGGATCATCCACAATATAGCTCAATCATGTGATTTCAGGCCGCGTTCTTAGATGATTATCTAAGGCGTCACCTTAGGAACACTTTTCCATATATATATATATATATAATATATATATAATATATATATAATATATATATATGAAGAATGTTCCTAAGGTGACGCCTTAGATAATCATCTAAGGACGCGACCAAAATCACATGATTGAGATAATTATGAATGATCCGTTCCGTTGAACTTGATTACATATTCTAAACCCCACAAACCAAGTTTGGATAAACCGCGTCGTCGTTTGACTCTTCATCCACTCATATCAATTTTAACGGGTTCGAATGAATAGACCTTTCACATGGCTCGACGAAGAGTCAAACGATGATGAGTCACCCTAAACTTGGTGTGTTAGGGTTTTAGAATATGTAGATCAAGTTCAACGGAGCGGATATCCACAATATAGCTCAATCATGTATTTCAGGCCGCGTTCTTAGATGATTATCCACAATGTCATTCTCTGTGTTCTACTTGACTTCAGTTCGACTTTGCAATAATTTGTTGAAAAACTATATGCACATGAGAACTGCCCTTGCCTCTGTATGGGTTAACAGCAGGTAAACCTCCTCTTGCTTTCTGAGGGTTGCAGTTATGAGATCAATTATGAGATAACCACCCCTTAAGCCCCGTCCAACAAACAAACACCCCCCCGCCACTCCCCCACCACCGCATGCACCAGCCACTCCACACCACCCTAAAAAAAAAAGGAAAAAACACTAACATTATGATTTTATCAAACAAACCCCCAAATAATGTTAACTGCAATTTTCACATGATTGGGATAAATTACACAGCGAAACATTATCGCTGGTGAAATTTATAGTTTTCGATATTGGTTTTTTTTATAATTAATGTTTAAGCAGAGTTTTCTAATAACCCCTTAAAATCCCTAACATAACGAGGGTTTTCTGAAATTTTGAAAGTTATGAGGTATTATCCGATAATTGTCCAAAGCTAAAGGCTTTTTTTTCTTTGCTAAATATTAGCCTTACAATAAGTCCGATAATTGTCCAAAGCTAAAGGCTTTTTTTTTCTTTGCATAAATATTAGTCTTAAAGATAGTATAATTGTTGGTTTTATTATATATAGTATATATATATATATATAATATAATAATATATATATATTATATATAATATATATAATATATAGAAAAAATCCTAAAAATATTCTTTTATATATACGCAATGAAGAACTTGCCTCTGTTACGGGGATTGACCGGCGGCTAAACCTCATTTGCTTTCGGCGGGTTACAGACCACCTCCACCCCACCTGCAAAAAAAAGAAAAAGAAAAACTAACATTATGATTTTATGCAAACAAACCTCCAAATAGTGTAACTGCAATTTTCACATAGTTGGGATAAATTACCGGTGAACATTAATTCGCTAGTGAAATTCGTATTTGCGATATTCGGCTTTTTTGATATTAATGTTATAAGCACGGTTTTTTGATAACCCTTAAAAGAACCACTAACAAACAGGGTTTCCCAAAATTTTGAAAGTTACGAGTATTTTCCTATAATTGTTCAAGGTAAAGGCGTTTATTTTCTTGCTAACATTAGCACTTAGAAATAAGTATATGGTTGTTGTTAATATAATATATATAATATATATAAATATAATAATATATATAATATATACTATATATATATATATATATATATATATAATATATATATATATATGGTGTGTGTGTGTTGTGTATAGAGAGAGAGAGAGAGCAATTATTTTTGTTTTTTTTGCTAACATTAGCCTTAGATAAGTATAATTTGTTTGCGTTATATATATATATATATTTATATATATATATAATATATATATATTATATAGTAATATATAAGATGAATGTGTATCCTGTCAGAGCGAGGAGATTTCCTTCCTTGACGCCTATGTGCCACCAAATCCACCACCATCCTCATACAAATAGGAAGAAAAGTGGAGTTAGATGGAGATTGTGTGCTACTTTATGAGATGGTGGAGATTGTTGCCACATTAGCGACAAGGAGGAAATCCCCTCCGTATGACAATGCATACCATTAATCTCTCTCTCTCTCTCTCTCTCTCTCTATATATATAATAATATATTATATATATCATATATATATATATATTATATATATATATATATATATTCTGTTGTGTGTGTGTTGTGGGTGTGGGGTGGTATTATATATATATATATATATATATATATATATATATATAATATATATATATATATATATATATATATATATATAGATATATATATATATATATTAATATATATAAGAGAGAGAGAGAGAGAGCAGAGATAATGGGATATGGGTATGCCTGGTACCAAGCACAAGTTTTTGTGCTTGGTAGTGAGGTGACATATTCCTCTTCACTCATTAAAATCGGGGCCATATTCACATGGGTTGGGTAGTGGTTAAGAATTGGAATGAGTGGATAAGAATATGACACCTCACTACCAAACACAAAATTTATGCTTGGTACCAAGCATGCCTATTTTTCTCTATACTAGTTGGGATGCACGTACGTTGCACATGGTTAAATATTCTATTTGTTTTTGTTGAGCTTTTATGTTTGCTATAACTTTATTGTGAAAAATAATTGTTTTATTATTTAAATTTGTTTTATGAACATAAAAAATGAGAAACTTAATCAAAACAAAAAGAAATAACAAAAAGTATTATGAAGAATTTTTTAGTGTTCACATATAAGAATACATAAATTTAAAAATAAAATGAGCAAAAATAGTCTACAATATCCAAGTGAATCAGGGTTGTGTTGGCCTTTTTGTTTTGATGATGTTTTAACAAACAATTTACTACTAATATTGTTTGTCTAGTGTTTGTATTTTCTTATTTATTATAGACAAACAATGAGTTAGAATATGGATGGAATCGAGCATTCACGATTATATCCAATGAAGGTTGGTGGAATAGTAGAGTGCAGCAATGCAATTCGTGTTAAAGATCCAAGTTCAAGCTTCATCCGCAAAGTGTACCAAGATAAGCTATAATGAAGATCTATCAAGCTTGGATAATTTAGTTTTAGGTTTATACTTGTGTGTAGATACTTTAAGCTCATATATACGCACACACGTATTTGGTTGTTATATATATAGTCATATATATATACACATGTTTTGGTTTTATAAGTTTTTAGGTTTAAATATGAAACAAATATATATATATATATATACATGTTTATTTTGGTTTTTGATTTTTAAGTTTAAATATGAAACAAATACATATTTATATATATACATGTTTTTTTTCATATGGTTAAGTTGTTTTGGTTTAGTTATGTAGATATGAAACAAATATATATTCATATACATATTCATATGTTTCATATTCTATTATATTTGGAAATATATTGTGTTTTTGGGTTATAGACTTTATAACAAAAGTTTATACATTTTATCAAGTCTATAAAGCCATACAAGAGTTTTCAAAACTTTGGTTTATGTCAAAACATCAAATTTCAAGTATATCACATTTTCATGTTTTGGACATTTTTACAAAATGAAGAGATTTCTCATTTGGGGAGTGATATTCCAAAAATTCTTTTTGTAACATGTTTATTATCATGTTTACAATCATTTTTCAAAGTTTTATATTTTTCTGATTTTATTTGCTATTTTTAAAAGGAGTTTTAAAATCAGTTTTACTATTTAAAACAGACTGATAAAATGTTATCAGTCGACTGATACATGTGTTCAGTCGACTGAAGAAAACATCTGGAATAAGCAAAAGTTTCTGTTTTATTCTGATTGACTGACCAGTCGACTAATGAGGTCATTAGTCAACTTATCGTGTTCCTCAGTCGACTGATAAGCTGCCAGTTTCCTGTAACGGTCAGCTCATCAGTCGACTGATTAGTCGACCGACGACATAACGACTAGTTTTTCCAGATTTTTATGTTTCAGTTATTTTGTCTTTTTGCTGGGATTTCTTGGATTTTTGGGCTTTGTCTTATGATCCTATATATACTCCATACCCTCTAACTTCTGAAAGTAATTAAGAAAGTTTTCAATTGGTATCAGAGCTTGGTGCTCTTTGATTTAAAGTTTTTAATTGGTATCAGAGCTTTATGCTAATCTAATTGTGAGATTTTTTGTATTTTGCTTGCACATTTTTATGGACTTTCATTGTGCACCTTGTTTAGGCTATGATCCTAATGTTGCTCCCAAATTAAATGCCTTCCCCTATGACCAATGATGTTCTAGATTTAATATATTTGTTAGATCTAAAAATTTTAATTTGTGGAAAATTACAGATGATGCTTACATTGTACCCACTTTGTAGAAATCCAAGTGTAGTGATAAAGATAAAATAATGTTTACAATGAATAAGGTTTTGTTAGAATTTATGCATAACGCTTTTGATTCATCTTTTTCTAACAAGCTTGATTCTTTTGATAGTGCTTACAAACTTTAAAAATTTATAGAAGCACATCAAGAAAACTTGGAGGTGATCCAATGAGCTTTGGCGACTTCCTCTTCAAGTTCTATTGGAGCATCATGCACACGACCACTAGGCGATAGCCCTAGTATGGTAAGCGGGTCCGATTTCGATGATGATTTATCTATCAATGAACTCGCATGTGTATATGATAGGTTAAGGCATACCTACACTAAGTTGCATAATAATTTTATTAATTTAAAAAATAAGCATGTTAACTTGAAATCCGATCATGAGAAGCTACCTTCCAATTTTGATATCATTAAAAAAGAAAATATGATGCTTAAAAAAAATAATGATATGTTAAAATTAAAAAAATAAAAAATTGACCTCATCCATTTCTATCTTATCTCATGCTAAGTTTGATGCCATGCTAGAGGTAGAAACTATTAGAAATGAATTTAATTCATTTAAAAATGATCATGCTCTTTCTACTTCTAGTGTTAATGCAATTATGCCTAATGAGGAGTTGAATCATATTAAGGACCGCATATCTTACTTAGATTCAACCTTAAACACATGCATTAATAATCACAAGAAACTTATAGACTTATATGCAAAGTCACGTGTTAATTCTTCCAAATCCAACACTCACTATGCACATATGTATAGCAAAGTTTACAAATGCTCAATTTATGATCGTAAAGGCCACATTGTAAAATTTTGCTATGATGCACAAAAATCCACTAAGACAAATGCTCCATGTGCATCTCATAAGGTTTCTTTTTCATCACGCACACATGCACCCATTGCTCATCATAAGCATGCTCTTGTGTATAGATGTGATCTTTGTTGTTGTTTTGGTCATTTGGCCAAGTATTATTTTGATTAGAAAAAGAAATCTCATTTGCCAAATGTTTTCTAGTAGACCACATGCTTATAAATATAATGTTTGTGGTAGATTTGGCCACTTAGGAAAGTTTTGTTTTGATAATGTTTCACATTTGTAATGTTTGTGGTAGATTTGGCCACTTAGGAAAGTTTTGTTTTGATAATGTTTCACATTTGCAAAGAGCTTCAAATAATTTATAGATTTGGCCACTTAGGAAAGTTTTGTTTTGATAATGTTTCACATTTGCAAAGAGCTTCAAATAATTTATCCATCTTTGCAAATATTTCCCAAAATCAAATTGATCTCTTTCATTGTACATATTATAATCGGAAAGGTCATTTGTAAGATTATTGTTATGACTGTATTAGTGCACCACATGCGCCCAAAAGGGTTCATAACCCTAGGGCATTGAGCTTTCATGATATGGGTCATGTCCCTAGACTCTTAGGTACCAAGAGTAATTGAGTACCAAAATTTGTTTGATCTTTAAGAACAAAATTTTTGAATTTTTTTTCATGTTCTTAAAGATGATTTTTGGTTTTCCAAATCCATAGTTTATAATTCTTGTGTGTTTTGTAATCTAATTTTGAACTATAAAAATTTGTTTCGATTTGTATTTTTAAATTCATTATAAAACACTTCTATGATGATATTTATGTGTTTGTGCTTATGGATCATCTATTTATGCTTTATAATGTATTCTATATATGATTTGATCAAGTCCTACAAAGAAAATTTAATTTTTGATCAAACATCATTTTTGAGTTTAAATCTTGATTTATGATTTCATTTGAGTGATTTGTTTTTATTTGAAAACCTTTTCCATGATACTCATGTTCTTCTTTCTTCTGATTTTATAAATCTATTTTATACATTTTTTTGGCTTTTGCTTTGAGGCACACTATTGTATAATGACATATTTATGTGTGTTCTCATTGTCTTGTTGTATGTGAGTTGTGTTTAGCATATTTTTTTATTTATGTTTACTCACATATTTGCCTTGGTCCTCATTGCATATATTCCATAAAGCATTTTGATAGGGGGAAGCCATTCCCTATATTTTTTGTGTTATACTCACCCATGCTTATTTGTAGGGGAGCCTTCGCTCTCTACTTGTTTTCCCCTTTTTGATGTTGTCAAAGGGGAGAAATATTGTGAGTATACATTTCCTTGTTGTTATGCATGATAATTCATAATTCCTATTTATTTCATTTCATGCATATCTCTTTTTATAAATTGTTTGTCATCATCAAAAAGAAGGAGATTGTTGGCCTTTTTGTTTTGATGATGTTTTAACAAACAATTTACTACTAATATTGTTTGTCTAGTGTTTGTATTTTTCTATTTATTATAGACAAACAATGAGTTGGAGGATGGATGGAATCGAGCATTCACGATCATATCCAATGGAGGTTGGCAGAATAGTAGAGTGAAGCAATGTAATTTATGTTAAAAATACAAGTTCAAGCTTCATCCGCAAAGTATACCAATTTGAGCTACAATGAAGGTCTATCAACCTTGGGTAATTTAGCTTTAGGTTTATACTTGTGTGTAGATACTTGAAGCTCATACACACACACACACACACACACACACGTATTTGTTTGTTATATATATATAGTCATATATACACACATAAAAGTTTTGGTTTTTGATTTTTAAGTTTAAATATGAAACAAATACATATTTATATATATACATGTTTGTTTTCATATGGTTAAGTTGTTTTGGTTTAGTTATGTAGATATGAAACAAATATATATTCATATACACATTCATATATTTCATATTCTATTATATTTGGAAATATATTGTGTTTTTGGGTTATAGACTTTAAAGCAATAATTCATACATTTTATCAAGTCTATAAAGCCATACAAGAATTTTCAAAACTTTGGTTTATGTCAAAACATCAAATTTCAAGTATATCACATTTTCATGTTTTGGACATTTGTGCAAAATAAAGAGATTTCTCATTTGGAGAGTGCTATTCCAAAAATTCTTTTTGTAACATGTTTATTATCATATTTACAATCATTTTTCAAAGTTTTATATTTTTCTGATTTTATTTGCTATTTTTAAAAGGAGTTTAAAAATTAGTTTTCCTATTCAAAACAGGCTGATAAAGTGTTATTAGCCGACTGATACATGTGTTCAGTCAACTGAAGAAAACGTCTGGAATAAGCAAAAGTTTCTATTTACAGGGAACTGACAGCTCATCGGTCGACTAAGGAACACGATAAGTTGACTGATGACCTCATCAGTCGACCGACGACATAAGAGCTAGTTTTTCCAGATTTTCATGTTTTTGTTATTTTGTCTTTTTGCTGGGATTTCTTGGGTTTTTGGGCTTTGTCTTATGATTCTATATATACCCCATACCCTTTAACTTCTGAAAGTAATTAAGAAAGTTTTCAGGTTGATGATCGGTTGATAAATTCCTAGTTGTTATTGTAGTCATCATCTCGTAAATTATTTTAATTGTCGCATACACGCAAACACACACAAACATGCATGTGAGTTTTTTTATCGGTCCCTTATATCATTAGTATTTTGCTATTAGTCCATCAAATCTTCATATTTTGATGTTAGCCTCTCAAAGTGCATAAACATGTTGATATGAGTTCCTATAATTAATTGATATTATAAATGATGGAGAATATTCTGTTATGTTTAACGTTTTTAAGAAAATTAATAATTATGCCCTCACTCCTAATACCCAAAACATACGTACCCATTAAACTAAAAAAATAATAATAAATAAAAGGCCCAATCTGAATTCATTTCACAACTCATCTTCTCCCACGACCCAATAAAAATGGTGAGCTCGTCTTCTTTAACAGCTCTTTTATTTTTTGAGGCTACAAAAGACTATTAGAACTCCTCCATTTAGAGAGAGAGAGAGAGAGAGAGAGAGAGAGAGAGAGAGAGAGAGAGAGAGAGAGAGAGAGCTAAACATCCTTGGTTAGTCTAAACCTAACCATGATTAAGGATTTTGGACCATAAACATAACATAGGAACTGATGTCTACATATTTTTGCAACTTGAGGGATTAATATCAAAATACTAACGATTTAAGAAGCTACTAAAAAATCGTGTATGTATTAATATAACGTGTATATGTTATGAATAAATGGAATACATGTTTGCTCTTATTAGAAAAGTTATTCTGTAGATAATGATCATAAATGAGCTACAAATTCTAATATTGTTCATTCTTGGGCATTACTCATCAAATTTCATGATATTTACTTGCTATTAACATTCATCTTACTTGACAAAAAAATTTAAAGTTCAAAGATACTTTTTGTAAATTAATAAAATTTCAAGGGTCCTTTTGAAGTGTTAGGATTATTTCTTCTATAAACTTTTTAAGTTCTTGTGTTTTATTAATTTAGCAAATTTTTTGTAAATATTTAAAATGTTTGTAATTTTGCATATTTCTGAGATTTTGTAAAATCTAGCCTTTTTCATAAATTTTGTAAAATCTAGGATTTTCTTGCAAAATTTTTAATATTTTAAACTATTTTGGGTTTCCGATAAGTTTTATGAAGTTTTTTCAAAAAATATACAATTTCTGATATTCTTTTGATTATTTCTACTAATTTTTGTAAGTTAAAATTTTTTTTATCAAATCTTCAAATTATGGAAGTCCTTTAGAGAGTTTTACAATTATGTAAGTTTTATGGACTTTGGATATTTTCTATCTCGGTTAATAACACATAATTAACATTTTTATCCTTAATTATAAAGATAATTTCAGATGTGAGAATATTTTATAATTGAACTAATTATTTTTGTCTTTATTTTAAATTTTAAATATAAACAAACAAATGATAAGATGAAGAGTTCTTTTTTTACTTGTTAGGTACCAAATTTAAATTATTATATGGTTGTAGTTTTAAATCTTTATATCTTTTCTCTATTAAATAATTTTTTGATTTTTGAAATTTCCTATTTTATAATTTATATTAAATAAATATACATGCATCTTATTAAAGATATTTCAATTACTTAAAACATGATCATAATGAAATCATATATTTTCTACAAAAGTTTTTAATATTTTGAAGTCTTTTCAATTATGGAGCAAAAAAATTTAAAATTTAACATACTTAAATCAAATATTATAATTGTTTCTTTTGAGAATTCTTAACATGCTTAAATCTATAACTAAATATAATTTTTAATATAATTATTGAGGATTTAGTAAAAAATCTTTATAATACTTAAATATATAACTTTATATAAAATTTTACATACTTAAATCAAATCTGAGCTTATATACGTATTGATTAGCATAAGATAGAATAATTGAAGCTTATAAGTTATACCTATTAATTAAAATTAATTAGGATAAAATTATATTATTGTTGATGCTCGTAAATAAACAGTCGATGGGGGTTTCAGAGTTGTTAGATTGGCGAGAGATTGGATCGTCGAGAGGGATGGGGGGCCGCTTTCCTTCTTCGACTTTACGTTTGGTTCTTAGAGCTCGGGACTGGCAAGTCTCCTGCACACACAAGAATCACCGCAGTACGGGGCTTGTTTCCCCTGTGGTAACTCCGACGATCAAGTCAGCTAACGGACTTAGGTAGATTCGTGGGAGAATAAGGTATCTGCTTCCTATGGGAGTATATGATTTCTTTTTAGTAGTTAAAGAGTTCGAACCTCCTTTTAGGATGAATATCGTCTCTATTTATAGAGGATGGCAAGGGTAGAACATGCATTTTAGTGAGAAGGCGTCTTATGATTATAGCGAGGGGTAAGCTGGAGGCTGAGTCACCCCCTGCCTAACACGCGTCAGTTGATGAATGATGGGGGCTCACTTCAGGGACATATGGACTCAGCAACCGACGAGGCTTGTCAGTGGGTGACGTGGGGTCACTTCTGCAGCATAGGGAATCAGCAGCCGTCGTGGCTCTCAAATAAGGATGAGAAATAATGTTCTGAGTCAGCCTTGGAGGAAGAGTCGGCTGATTGCTGAGTCACAATCTGTGGGCTGACTGTGTCCGCCCTTCGAGTCGTCCTTAGGGAACGAGGTCGGTCCGACTGAGTCTGTTCCTGGGACGGCGTGTTTGTGAGGAACAAGAGGCACCCTATAACAATTATAATAATATAGTATCTAAAAGGTTCAAGGGTATTTTTAAGATAGAATAATTGAAGCTTATATCTATTAATTTAAATTAATTAGAATAAGAATTATATTATAACATGTAATATCTAGAAGGGTAAGTGTATTTTTGTCCACGGAAAAGTTTGCCCAAACTCTGTATTAGTTAGGATAGGATAGAATAATTGACACATATACCTATTAATTTAAATTAATTAGGATAAGATTATATTATAATAATGTAATACCTAAAAGGTTCAATGGTATTTTTAGAATAGAATAATTGAAGCTTATAGCAATTAATTTAAATTAATTAGGATAAGATTGCATTATAATAATGTAATATGAATAAAATTTAAGGGTATTTTTGTCTATAGAAAGTTTTCCCTAACTCCCTCTTTTAAAGGGAGTATGATGGTGTCGGCTCAGTTTTCTAAAAACTTCACCGAGGTTGAGAATTGTAGAAATGGTGAAAATATTGGTAAAGTTCGGGAAGTTTGAAACGGAAAGGTATTTGGGTGCTTGCCGGTCGACCGCGAGCCTTGGCGCGATCGACCGCCACATATGCCATCTCCTTATTGAGTCCCGACGACAATCTAAGAATCTCTCCGACTAATGCAGAACTAGCATCCCCAACCAAAAATTTGTGAACCCTACCACCAACTTCAACTAAGCTAAAACCACCCTCCTTCCTTAAACCCTTCCCCTTCATCTTCCCTCTAATCTTACCGACTTCATCCCACCTTCCTTCTTTCGCATAAACATTAGATACTCCCACATAGAACCCACTCCCGTCCTCTAATCTCAGCAACTCCTTTTCCAACTCCTCACTGATCTCCAACTCCCCATTAGCACCACGAGCGTGCAATAACGAGCCCAAAACAACCCGATTCGGCGCAAACGGCATCGACCTCACAACCCTCTCGGCCTCCCCCAAAAGCCCAGCACGGCCCAACAAGTCCACCACGGCTCCATAGTGCTCCATCCTCGCCTCAACCTTGTACTTGTCCTTCATATCCTTAAAAATTTGAATCCCCTTCTCCACCAACCCACAGTGGCTACACGCGTGCAGAACGCTCGTAAACACCGGAGCGTCTGGCATCAGGCTTCTTCCATCCACGCATTCGCATCGAAACAAGCGATCACCGGCCTCGTGGCGCCGTTGAGCGCCGTGCATGGCGTATCCGCCGATCATCGAGGTCCACGTCGACAAATCCTTCCTCTCGGTCGCGTCGAACGCCCTCTTCCCGCTCCGCAAGCTCCCGCAAGCGCAATACATGCGTATGAGAGCCGTGGCCAGCTCGCCGGCATCCCGTCAAGCCGCCGCAGAGGCGAGCGCGTGCACGCGCCGCCCGTGGTCCAGCGCGCACAGACCGGCGCAGCAGGTCAGCGCGCCCACGAACGTGTCGGCATTAGGCGGCGGTCGCAGGAGCCGAGCATTTTGCGAAATAAGCGCGCCCCTGCTCCCGATGGGAGTGGGCTTGCTTAGAGAAGCAGGAGATGAGGGCGTTCCAGGTGACGGTGGTTCTGCGCGGCATTTCGTCGAACAGCTGGCGAGCGGAGCCGAGGGAGCCGGCCGAGGCGTAGGCGCGGAGCATGGAGGTGGCGACGTGGGGTCGGATTGGAGGCCGTGCTTGATGGAGAGGGAGTGGAGGGGAGGGGAGGAGGAGGGGAGGAGCGGAGGAGGAAGGGGAGGTGAAGCGGTCGGGTGGAGACGGGAGCGGAGCATGAGTCGGAGGAGGAGGAGGGAGAGGGAGGGGGTGGGGCGGAGGAGTGGGCCCGGATGAGGAGTTGAAGGCGAAGGGGGAGGGGCTGTGGGAGCGGGCGAAGGGCGAGGGAGGCGAGGGGGAGGTCGGTGGAGGAGAGGGAGGAAAGGATGCAGGAGGAGGTGAAGGGGTCGAGGCGCCAGAGGGAGGAGGTTATGGAGTGGGAGAGGATTTGGCTGAGGTGACGGCGCTGGCCGCGGGAGGACGAGGAGGCGTCGAGGGCGGAGAGGAGGTGGGATCGCCAGGCTTCGAGAGATCGGACGCTGGGAGCTCGGAATTTTGCCATTTTGGAGAGGAGCTGGGAATTAACGCTCCCGTGAGGGGACAGTTCAGAGATCGTAGCATGCACGCACGCACGCCCCGCAGGAACAAGACACTTGCGAGAAGAAAACAATTTAAACAATAATTGATTCTTTCATTAATAGCAGAAAATCTTGTTACAAAGAGTTGTAAACTTTTGCTTCGAAAGGGCGACAATTGAGCTTTTGATACATTGATTGAGACATAAGGGGACGAGTTGGGATTTTTAAAATGTTGTTTGGTTCATCAATATTGTAGGTTAACAAATACTATAATTTGTAATAATTAATTTTTGGTTCAAACACAAAATATTGTAGCATTACAAATTTTAGAATTTGAAATTTATAGTTGTAGCAAATAAAATTTAGGCTGAAACTGAAAACAACAAACAACTAGCATGTAGGCTGCTACCAAGTTATCAACAAGAAACTAACATAATGCTCACAAATTAAACAAGTCATAGCTGAAATCGGAAACAACAAGCAACTAGAAGGCTGCCACCAAGTTATCAACAAGCAACCATGCTCACAAGTTAAACAAGTCATAGCTGAAACCGAAAACATCAAGCAACCAGAATGTAGGCTTCCACCAAGTTATCAACAAGAAACCATGCTCACAAATTAAACTAGTCATAGATGAAACCGAAAACAGCAAGAAACCAGCATGTAGACGGTCACCAAGGTATCAACAAACAACCAACATAATGCTCACAAATTAAACAAGCTAAATACAACAACTAGCAAGAAAGAAGCAGAAAGCTACAAGCTGACTACATCAATCAGCAAGAAAGTAACTTATTGGACCAGTTCAAACCCACAAGCAACAAAATAATCAAAGATACAATTTTCCCAGCTCAAACCCGCAAGTTGATTACAACAAACAACAACAATGGATGCAAGCAACTAGCTCAAACCTACAAGTAGCAAAATAACCAAAGAAAAAAGCAACAATAGCTCAAAGCCACAATCAACCAAGCATGACCCAAATCCAATCATTTTATTATATATAGCTATTGTAGGGGCTCAGATATAGGTGCAAAAATTGAAAACATGGATTGCCTCATCTAACAATGATGTTACAATGTAGATTGCAATTACATGGATGAATTGCCTCACCTAAATATTGTAAATATAATATAGGTTGCATTCTCATCTAGGATTGTCCTACCTAAACATCACAAGATTGTACATTGCATTCTCATAATATGACTATCATTATTGCCCAAATACCCAAACCAATCATCATTTCAAATAATCTTAAAAGTCAACACACTCATACAGAATAACCATACTAATACATAGCTTGCAATATAGCTTGCTATCAAGTATCATATCCACATATTTGCATCAAGTATCATAATATATGGATATATTAACCTACAAAAGAATCCAAATTATAATGAACTACCATACCATATAATCAAATTACATCACTAAGCAGTGAAATATGCATCAAGTTTACAAAAGTAGTGAAAAATGCATCAAGTTACATCACTAAGTGTTCAACTTACATAATTAGCAACATATCAATAAGTGTTCAAATAACATGACTAAGTACTGAAATATGCATCAAGTTCACAAAAGTAATATATATATATATATATAATATCAAGTTTTCAAAAGTAATAATATCAAGCATTTTTTTCTTTTGATGATCAACCTCCTAGCATATGATTCAGGATCATACAAATGATCAAAAACTTTGTCCAATGTGTCTTTAGGAAACTCAGCCTCACGTGTTAATAAAACCTTCACCATGCTCTCACTCTAATGTAAAATGTTTTGGTGTTGAATTGAGTAGGATATTGACTCAATGAAATCGCGCATGTGAAAATCATCCTCTTTAGCCTTGCTAGCCTTGCTACTCTTGTTCTTAGGATACAATATATCAATTGATGTAGAAGATACCCACTAGAATTCTTCGCCATCTGAGCCTAAGTGTTGTTATTTTGCCTAATTGATATCTTAGGCTCAAGATGTGAGTTAGAGGACAAATTAACCTCATTATCACTAAGATCTATATGATCCTCATCAACTATAACATGTTGCCTATAGCCAAGCTTTTCAGTCATATCTCTAGTGAGATCACCCTTTTCTTAGTCATCTCCCATGATATAACACAAGTTCTCATAGTGTGTGAGAGAAATGTTTAAATAGTCCTTCACTAGAGCTATTACATTTGTTGTCCTACTAAATGAAATAATGCAAAATCAATATTCTCATAACTAAATATTCAAAGTTTGCTTATTTAACAAAAAAATTACTGTGTCCCCCTATCAAAACAATCTGGGTTCATGGTGATAATCTTAGTCTGTGGATCATAACCAGCCCCACTCATATTCATGACAGTGCGCATATCAAAAAATTTACCCTTCTAGCACTTGACATGGTTCATGACATTCTTCTTTGTGAATTCAGTACCACACATCTTGTTGACCTTATATGTAGCTTTTCAATATGCGAGCACCTTAAAAATTTCAACAACTTTAAGACCATCCTTCGCCATCTGAGCAAGAAAAGGGATTAACACATCATCATGTCCAGCATGCCATTTAGCATTCGCCATACCTCTTGTATTCTCTTCTTGTTTAAGACTTTTGGTTGTATTTTTTTTAGCAACTGTCCGCTTCTTTCTTTTGCTTGGTGAGGTAGCTTCATCTCCAATATCAATTGCAATTGGTTTCTTAAATGAATGAGTCTCACTTGAGTGGGTACAGGGGGAAGTATGGATAAGTGCGTGGCCATTGTTAAGCATATTCACATATGACATAGGTTGTTGAGTCATAAATGAATAGTTGATATCATAAGGATTGTAAGATGGATAAGAAGATGGAGCAATGTATTGGGTATGAGGGAAGGATAGTGTAGTGGTGGTAGAGGGAAAGGTACTATAGTGGGTGGTGGAGGAGCCGGGAAGTATGGATAAGTGGGTGTTCTAGGTGAAGGAGTATCCTTGTATGATAGAACATGCTTTATCAAAGTTTGTCATGCCTGGTTGTTACAAATAAAAACATACAAATTAAAAAGTTAAACCTCATGTTAGTACAATAATAGAATGAAAACAGCAATAATGTAATTCATTCTGATAAAGCATGTTCTATCTTACAAAAAGATGGTAGACAATATATCAACGAATATAGTAATGAATAAAAAATATGGCTTAAATTACATCCCAATCTCAGTTGTGTCTCCACCACGATATTTATTACAATAATCTTCCCACATTTCAATTGCAATTTGATCCCTCTTTGCTCTCCTTTCATTCCTTAAATCTCTTTCCTCTCTTTGAGTCATAGTTTGAGTAAAGTTAACAACACCGCCTTCACCCTAATTTGCTATTTAATCGCCATCCTCTTCAATGAAATTATCATCATGCAACAACTCATCTCCCAGATCTTCTATGGCGATATAGTTATGAAGTATAGCACATGCAATAACTATACCAACTTGAGTTGGGAAAGGGTAACGTGACTTTGCAGATAGGATTTAAAAAAAAATTAATATCATAAAAGTTGATTCAATGTTAGACCTTAGAGATGAATGTCTTAAATTAAACAACTCTTGTCTATTATTGATTGGCCTATACTTGTGCTTATTTAAATGGTAGCGCACTCCTCGATATGGGGAGATAAGCCTGACATAGTAGTGTAGCCCACATCACACAAATAATATTTCCCTATAATTGCCAAAAAATTAGTATTTTTTTAATTTTAATTAAATAGACATACTCTATTTGATTGATTTATTATCGTCATAGACTCTCAATCCGCAAGGTTGTGGTCTAGATAGTGTATTTTGTAAAACTCTATAATCATTTGCGAATCCCTCCCATCCGACTAGAACATACAAAAATAACTTATTGGGACTACAAGCAGCTAGAACATTTTGAGTTGCATCTTAATGACCTCTAAAACGTACAACAAGTCTAGTGGGAAGCATGGCGTCGATATAGGTTCCATCTATCATACTAATGCAATCCTATATGATGTATTAAACAATTATTAATAATAGAAAGAAAAAAATTTAGACTTATATTATAAGTAGCTATATTATCATAGTGATTACCTTGAAATAAGGATAGTACAATGGGTTGGTGGCAATCTCCGACGATACTTTATTTGGTGCTTGCTTCATATACCGCCCCCTTAAATGACCAACGGCTTCTAAACAATTATTAAAGTATATTGAAATTGTTTCCCCTAATCGTATGAAATATGACCTAACAATTCTATTTTTGGTTTTATGGACTAATATGTTAAGGAACATGATCAATTATTCTTCTACTTTAATATCCCGTGAATCTTTTAGTAGGCCAGTATATCTCATTGTTCTAATGATATTTTCAAATGCATGTGGCCTTATTTTAACATAAGCCCTACAACTCTCATTATACCCATTGAACACACGATTTATGTGTCGAAGTTTAGAATCTATCTTATCTTTTTTCCCTGCCTTAGGCTGATAAGTGATTGATTTTCTTCTACAACATATTATCATTAAATAAGAAAGCACACTAATGATGGTAGAGATAGTAGCATTAGAAGACAACTTCATTAACATTTCTTCATCAATATCGTCCATCTACATGGAAGTTAAACATACATGTGCAACTTATTTCTCACCCAAATTAAAATAATTAAAAAGGAGACATAATAAAATATAGATGGCTTCATAACATGCTAAACATATCATTCATTGAACAAATACAAAATTAGGATAATAAAACCAATCTTGCAATTGCTAAGAAATTAAGAGCAAAACATTCTCCTAAAAATAAGGAATCAAAGCAGCCCATTCTCCTCAACCCCCCACCCACAAATGACTGAATCAATCTAACCCAAACAGCCCAAATCTTCACTTAAACAACCCAAATTATCACCTGCATCAATCCCTTCTTAAATCAACCTCCCTCTTCACAACCCAACCCTCCTTGGCCTTGTCCTCTCCTCCAACCCAATATCAGAAACAGAAAATAAAAATTACTCTAAATTTGTGGAAAAAATCATCACCTGTAGCAGATTCGAAGCAATCAAAATCAACCCAAATCCTAATTAGAAACCCTAACACAAATCAAAGCAATAAAAATCCTAGAATATGAGAACCCTAGAATCCCGAATCAGCAGAAATTCCGAATCAACAGAAATTTAGAGAGGGTGTGCAAGATTTATACCTACGAGGTCAGAGAGAATCTCCTGCAACCCTAGAGTCTTGAATCAACAAAAATCCCCAAAATAATTTTTCCCAAATCTTTGTTGTTTTTACCTCCAAATCTTCTTGCAAACTAAAGATATAGCAGAAATGGAGGAGACATGTAAGCTTTAGTCAAAAAAAATGTTGAAAGGGGATGAAGAACGTTAGGATATGGTAGGGGAAATAGAGGAGGCTAGTAAAAGAGGAGGGAGACAAAAATTATGACGGTGACTCTAGGGTTAGGAGAGAGAGAGATATCCAGAAGCTGTTGGTGTGTTTTGATGAGGTAGAGTGAGTTTGTCAGAGATTCAACCTATATCCTCTCTCGATGAGGGGATTTCACAAATTCTAAAAATATTGGTTTTTTTTATAATTTTAGGATCTAATATCCCAAAATTTATTTTGAAACAAACCAAGTTTAAGGAATCTTAAAACTCTAAAAAAAAACTCATCCTAGAATTCGTAATCCACCCTATATCCCAAAAAAAGTTGAAACAAACACCCTCTTAGAGTATCTCTGAACTGCTCAGGAAAGACTCTGACTTGGAATCCCTCATTCCAAAAAGTGGGCTTGAGAATTTAATAGGGAAAGGGAAGGGAAGCTAAAATAGGGAAGCCGACACGTGTCTCACTTTAAATACTAAATCAGTTATATTTTGGGAAGGATGATTCAAGCGGTTTTAGCACACAACCCTTCTTAACAAGGGCCGAATCGAAAGGCATCCTCACTCGACTCACCATTCAAGTCAACCCCACTCCTATTTACTCCAAAAGGTCGGGTTGATAACCTTTGAGGCAAACTAAAAGGCAGTATTTATCGGTCCACTCAAAAAATCAAGACGAAAGGCATCACTTGTTGATCCTCTCAGAGAGATGAGTTAAGAGGTAGTGTATCCTCAGACCCCCTGTCGACAATCGATTGCCATCACATTAATGCATGATCAAACTCACCATTTTGCCCCGAAAGTCTTTATGACTCATCAAACCTTGTCAGCACTATGCATACTCCGTCACTCTCACATTAAATACCTGAGTGACTCATCTTCCTCTGCAGCTGACACATGTAAAGTAGATGCCGATTGAACCGCCTACTTGGAATCGGCCGAAGTTAGCCATCTACCCCTTGGATCTGCTATAAAGAGAAACTGTTGTCTACTACCTAAGGTAAGCAATCATCTTACTGAAAATACATCACACACTTATCTTTCTTCTCTATTCAAGCTTAAGACCAACTTGATCGTCGGAAGAATCATTGGAGACCCCAACTCTGATCCTCTCACGTGTTGCTTATGTGCAGGATGGAATTCACTGCTCAAAGACCAATTGTCTCAAGAAGATTGAGGACTCTAATACCATACCAAGCCCATACTTAACCCCTTGTTAGATAAGTGATATCAACAGTTTGGTCCTCACCGTGTGGCCATTCTTTCTTCTTTGCATAAGATGGCTGGTTTTGGTCACCCAAGCTGATCCTCTAACCCATCTGTTGAAGATCAACACATGGGCTATGTTACTCAAGTCCAGTTAGAGGAGTCAGCTTGGAGAATTTCTCAATCTATCAAGCAATAGTTTGCTTCCTTAACGAATGAGCTCCTCAGCTGGTTTCCTCCTCAGTAGCCTTCTCCGTCGTTCATTCATTCTCCTCCCCCTCCCGTGGGTTAAGCACAACAGTAAGCTCCCGAAGACTATGCTGAGCACACCTATCCTCCACTTTGCCAATAGGCTTACTTCCCCTCTCTACCCCGATGGACCTAATAGTACATGGAGGCAATAGGGGAAAGCCCCAGCTATGATGATGGCAGCCATGAGCGAGCTCTGTGGAAAGCTTCACGCGGCCCCAAATACCTCTATGCTGCTCCAGGTCCTTCCACCACCAATTTAGCATCTTTCTAGGACTAGACATTTAATACTGTAGTTGATACTATTAGAGGGAACACTCCACTCGCCTACTGGATAATGAACGCTCCCTGCGTCAAATTCAAGATGCCTCACATAGAGAAGTACAAAGACGAAAGAGATCCAGCGGAGCATGCACAAAACTTCTATGACTTGTGAACATGTGACATGTGACTAAGCCAATCATCTACAGACTTTCCCTATCACCTTGACTGAAAGTGCAAGGATGTGGTGGAATACACTGGACAAGAAATCCATCCACAGTTTTGATCAGCTCAGTCAAAAGTTTGTGCACCACTTTTGACTGACTACAAATAATTAAGCCCTCCCATGTCTTGCTACAGATGATACAAGAACATGGGAAAAACCTCAGAGACTACTTCAAGAGGTTCCAAGCTAAGAAGATGGAACTCAAAGACCCTAGCAACATGGTTGTCATGACTTTCATCTCGGCAGAGACTATAGAATAACAATCTAACCGACTCGCACATTGTAGATCAAGTCACCAACTATGAGCAGCTGATGGCTAGGGCACAAGGACATATGGATGTGGAAGACACCTGGATGGCCAAAGAAGCAGAAGCAGCGACGATGGCTGTGGTGATGACAACACCCACTATAGGGGCTGAGCCTTCTCCAAAGGAGAAGATGGACTCCAGGCTAAGAAGGGCCGATAAGAGGGACCTGAGGAGAGAAGCGGCCAAGAGGTCTTCCCTCATTGCCTTCAAAACGTCTCTCACACAAGCCCTTTACAAAGTCCAAAAAGAATGATATCTGAATTTTTCTCCTCCATGCATGAAGTCAGACACTCGACTTAGAGACACTAGGCAATATTGTCAGTACCATTGAGCTCATGACCATCATACACTATTAATACAAAAAAGGATTCTTGAAGAGACTTATCTCACAGTATGACAGAAGAGAACCCGCTCTAGGAAAGCCTGACATGAGATCTTGATCTAGATCACCCCTTTCCCAACACTGGAAAGACAAACAGCATGCAGAGACCGACAGTCTGGGCATCATCAGCACCACTAGCGATGGATTAACAATAGGAGGAATGTCTAATAATGTTTGAGAAAAGTAAGCTAGGTGAGCGTTGGATGTCAACTTATGTGAGAAGAAACCAAGAACAGATCAGTCTTTTTCCTTTAGCAATGTTGACCTAAAAGACATCGAGACACCTCATGACGATCCTCTCATCATATCGGTTGAGATTAATAGCTTTCGGGTCAAAAGGATCTCAGTCAACACAGGGAGCTCCACTAATATTCTATTCATCAATGCTTTCAACTAGATGGGCATTGATAAATCTAAGTTGCAACCTTGCCGAGGTCCCCTCATTTGATTCACAAAACATTCACTCATACCAGAAGGGATGATCACTCTCTCTTTAATGGCGCGAGTACCCTCACCAATCCACTGTTCAAACATAGTTCTTAGTGATGAATATCAAGTCCACCTACAACGCTATTCTCAGAAGAACTTCCCTAAATAGCTTACAGACAGTCCCATCCACTTATCACCAGATGGTGAAGTTTCTAACCTTAAAAGGAATTGAATTCCTGAGGAGCAACCAGCGAGAAGCCAGATCATGCTATCTAATCTCGATGAAAGGGAAATGAGTGCAAGAGACCCTACATGTTGAGAAGACATGCCTCTAGATGGAGAAAGAACTAGAGCGGGAGCAGAAGACTCCCGTGGAAGAATTTCAAGAAGTGCTAATTGACCTGGATAGGTCAAGGAATGTTAAGATCAGATTGGGCCTTGCTGAGCCTCAATGAGGAGTTATGATCACGTTCTTATGCGAGAATGCAAATGTGTTTTCATGGGGGCTAAAATACGTGCTTGGAATTCCCGTCAAAGTAGTGAGCCATGAGCTCTCGGTCAATTAACATAGAAAGCCGGTTCGACAAAAGAAAAGGCATCTCGGCCCTGAGAGACAAAACATAGTACTGGATGAAGTTGATTGACTACTCAGAGCTAGCTTCATCAAATAAGTGCAGTATCTAGAATTACTATCCAATGGGGGTACTGTTGGCCTTCTTGTTTTGATGATGATTTACAAACAATTTACTACTAATGTTGTTTGTCTAGTGTTTGTGTATTCCTATGTATTGTAGACAAACAACGTGGTTGGAGGATGGATGGAATAGAGCTTCAACGATCATATCCAAAGGAGGTTGGCGGAATGTCGGGTTGAAGCCTATACAATTCAAGTTAAAGATCAAGTTCAAGCTTCATCCGCAAGTGTACCAAGTCAAGCTTATTGAAGATCAAGATTGCTTGGGTAATGTAGTTTTAGATTTTATATTATGTGTGTTATATACTCTAAGCTCAATATCTATACACACACTTATTAGTTTCTTCGTATATATATAGTTATATATATATATATATACATAAGTTTTGGTTTCTATGCATATATATAGTTATATATATACATACATAGTTTTTTGAGTTTTTATGTTTATAATATGAAATCACATATTTCATATTTACTATTGTGTTTTTGAAAACATTGCATTGAATATGCAATTTTGTGAAAATATTGTATTCTTAGTTTGTAGACTTGAATATCAGTTTATACATGTTTTACTAAGTCTATAAAAACATTTCACAAAGTTTCAAAAGTTGGTTTATGTCAAAACATCAAAATTCAAGTATCTCATATTTTCATGTTTTGGACTATTTTGTAAAATGATGATATTTTTCATTTGGGAAGTCCTTTTTGATAACCAGTCATTGTAGCATGTTTATTATCATGTCTACAATCATTCCCCAAAGTTTTACATTTTTTGGAATTTATTTGATATTTTTAAACAGTGTTTTAAAATCAGCAAAACAGCTTTCAGACTTTATTTTTCATGTATCAGATCTCGGTCGACCGAACCGGTCGACCGATCATTTGATCCTTCATCACTGGGCGACAGAGAGTTGGTCGGTCGACCGGTCCGGTCGACCGAAAGCTCCATCGGTCGACCGCACCAGTCGACCGATGATGGTCCAGAACGTTTCTTCGTGTTTTGCTCTCCATCGGTCGACCGACAGAATTTCCGGTCGACCGACAATAGATCCGTTGCTTTTGCAACGGCTATTTCCTGAGTTGTTTGCTGTCCCTCCATCTCTTGTTATCAAATTGAGAAGTTTTCTAAACTCAAACTCTAGCTTTACATTTATATACTTGTTTGATTATCATTGTTCTTAAGCTAGATTTTATATTTGAGTTTAGTTTGATTTTGATTTTACTCATTGTTACACACACCCACATTGAGCTTTTAGTATTTACATACATAGTATAGTTGGGTGGTGAGAGATTGTAACTTTGAGTTGTGCTTTAATTGTGTTCTCATCCATATTAGAGAACAAATTATATTTGTTGCATTGTGAGATTGTTAGGTTTTCGGTGAGCTAGAAACCGAGTGTGTTGTGAAGTTTTTGGTGAACTAGAAAACCGATTGTGAGGAGTGACGTTGATCGGTGAGCGTTAAAAACCAATACTGTAAGGTGTAAACGTTATTCGGGTGAACGTAGAAAACCCGGTTGTGATAGTGGATTTCTCCCCGGGAGTGGGGAGCGGAGACGTAGGAAGGAAGGTCCGAACTCCGTGATCATATTGCTTATTTGAGTTTGTCTTTAGCGTATTTGTTTTTGTATTTATCTTATATCGCCAATTGTGCATTACTCATTTATTTCATCCACTATCTTGTTTAGATCATTTACCCTTGTGTTTTTTTATATATCCTTGCATATATCTCTATCATATAGGATATATCTCATTGTTCATTTTGCTTATCCTAGCTTAATTGGCATTTAATCGGATTAGATTAGCATAAGACCCTAATCACCCCCCCTCTAGGGTCTAACACTTCCTTCAGCTCCCTTGTCACCCCATCACACATCTTGATTCGGATTGTTCCAATATCACTAATAGGACATACATGATCATTACTCATGAGCACGTCATTCCCTCTTTCCAACTCCTCAAAGCTGAAGAACAAATCCCTCCTAGGACAAATATGTGTTAGACCCTAGAGGGTGGGGGGATGATTAGGGTCTTATGTTAATCTAATCCCGATTAATTGCCAATTAAAATTATGTTGATCAATATGTTCTTGCAAGAGATATATATGAATAAGAACAATAAGAATATGCACATATAAAATATAAGCCAAGCAAAAACACAAACACACGATATGTTTACGAGGTTCGGTCACCACGACCTACGTCCCCGCTCCTCACCTCGAGGAGATCTCTACTATCACAATCCGGTTTGGAAGCCGGAATTTCTACACACTCGGTTTACAAGTTCTCCGAAAACTCTCACACACCAAACACTATGCAATCACACTTTACACACTAAGTGTAGGAACCTAGCCCGTGTCCTCCTCCTCAAGTGCTCGGATGCAACCTCTCCCTAGGTTCGTCAACCGACGCCACTCCTATTGGATTCGACCTCGTCTCTCGCCTCACACTTCTCTCGGTGTACAAGTGTATTACAAGTGATACTCACAAAAGAAGATTAAATACAATGGTTTGTTCTCAAATAACAAGTGAGAACACAATGAAGCTCAAACTCACTAAATCACACCCCATAACCCACACTATATGGTATGAAGATATTAAGCTCAATATGTGTGTGTGTGATAACAGTGAATGAAAATAATACAACTCAATAAATATAGCTAATGAAATGAAAATGGAACAGTAAGCTATATAAGAGTTTAGAAAACTTCTCAAACAAGAAGAACAGAAGATGATGATCCCAATAGGATTTGAAAGCCACTTCTTGTTGTAGGAAAACTTCTTTTGAAACGGACTGATGAAATCAGCTTAAACAGCTCTTTTAAACACACTTAATATTTTGTTAAACACAAAACTTGGATACATGAAAGAGAGCAGCAATGGAGTATTTATACCTACTCAAATATCAGCCAAAAACCAACTTGAAAAGACTAAACAGCCCCCAGAGAACCATTGTAAAAATAGCCGTTAAAAACCAATGATTAAATCGGTGGTCGACAGTGAAAATCTCACGGTCGACCGTGAGGCACAAAAATCCTGAGTATAAGGTTTTAAGGCCGGCGGTCGACCGGAAAACTCTCTGGATAGTTCACGGTCGACCGTCACGATTGACCGCGGGCATATAAAGGCCAAAAGCTGAAAGTTAACTTCCGACGGTCGACCGTGGCGGTCGACCGCAAACTGATACTTGGCATTGACAGGTTTTTGGGCCAAATTTGAAATTGCATTAAAAATATTAAATCAATTCCAAAAATAATAAACCTTTAGGAAAAGTTTCTAAATGATGAAATAAACATGTTTGAAAAGGAATTTTTGGAAAATCAATTTTCGTTTTCGAAAACTCACTGTTTTTGAAAAGTGATCGTAAAACCTGTATTTTACGAATATGAAAATTTTGATATGACTTATAAACACATATATATATATCATGCATATATTATATGTATATAATAAAGTATGAATGAGCTGTAAACATGAGATAAAAGATATTGTAACAACGTTTGATGAAAAATCATTTATATGATAGAAAACGTCAAAAATCGTGTTAAGTGTACATATATTGAGCTTAAATATAAACATACAATATATGTAGGTAGACTAAGCTTATACCTAGGTAAAAAATTCACACATATGAACTTGAATCTTTAACGCTTGATTTATGTGTGTTGAAATACCTGTAAAGAGAGACATAAACACAAAACTAGAGAATATATTAGCGATAAATTGTTTAACAAATCATCATCAAAACTATAGGGTCAACAATCTTCCCCTTTTTGATGATGACAAATAATTTATACATGAATATGAAATATATGCTGATAAACCACATATAAACCAATTTTGTATACAACATGAATAACCCAATAAACCATGCATGAACATTTGTATACAACATGAATAACCCAATAAACCATGCATGAACATGAATAAATCATATGTGGATTATCTCCCCCTTTGACAACATCAAAAAGGGAAGAAAAAAAATGTAAATAGGAGCAACGCTCCCCCTGCATATAAGCACCGATAAAAATCAAGTATATGGCCAAAAGCTCCCCCTGTCAAATTGCATAAATGACATCTGAAGAGCATATATAGGAGCTAAACAATAATCATTCATACACAGCTATAAACATTTAGAATCCCAAGAACGCATCATTAGTAACATATTATCACAAAACAAAGCATGGATATTGTTTTCACCATACATAGTTCATAGAAAAGATAAACTAACACAATAGATCACAAATCATCGCTTAAACACCAAAAAACTACATAGTTTTCCACAAACATAGTTTGTTCCACAATACTACAAACCATACACAAATGTTTCACAAAGACGCATAGTTTTCCACACAAACATAGAGTTATTACAACTCAAAATAAAACATAAGTATCAACACAAAATAGACATAAACATCACCATAAACATAGAATCCAATAAACTCCAATAAGCAACAAAGTCAATCACCACCATCATCATCAGAAGCATGGCCTGAGCTAGATCCTGAACCAGAGCCAGATGCAGATCCCTCAGCAGAACCCTCCTCAGAATCAGAACTGGAAGATGGATCCGGAATCCCTAGAGACTGACGTTGATAACTAAGAATGGTCCTAACATCCCTCTGAATAGTTGAGACCTGAGTCTCAAGGCGATCCAAACGGGCACAAATATAAGAAGTGGAAGAGGAAGCTCTTGATTGAGAACGGGAAGATGATGGAATAGTGGGATCAGATAAAGAGTCTGACAGTTGCATACGAGAGTGAGAGAGACTCTATCAAAAAAGTCCTTCTTGGGTTCAACTTTGGGTTCATTTGTAAGATCAACACCGAAGTGTTGAAGGATAAGGGTGATGAAGGAGCCAAAGGGTAGAAATTTGAAATGCTTAGATGCCATATTTTTGAGAAAAACATTTGCCCAATATACTTTTATTTTGGCAAAAATGGTATATACAGCATTGATCTTGTCAGGAGCAAAATGATCAAAACTACCAGTTTTAGGAATCGGATTTTGAGCAATAATTCTAGCAATGAGTTTGGCAGTGGGATTAAGAGAGTTATTGTTCATCGGATAAGTGCAACCGGGTTTAAACAAGAGGTTGTCACAGCTGGATCATTATGTTCAATAGACATAAGCTCAACGTCACCTGTCGGGATTTTAAGAATCCCCGCAAGTTCGTTGGCAGAAAAAAAATAGCAATATTTTTAACAAATGTACTAATGGTCTGAAGACCATCAGCAGAGGATGACACAGATAAGTTGGCATAAAACAGATAAACCAGAAAAGGATAATAAGGAACTTTACGTTCCACATCTAACAGTCTAGCCAACCCAACATTATGAAGAATCGTATGAGTGTCATACATGGCTAATTGATCAAATTTGATATATCTAGTAGGTAGGATTTTTAACTTACAAAGCTCCCTATATTTCTTAACTAGGGATTTGAAAAGTAAAAAATCCTCATAATGAGTGGCAGTGATAGATGAGGAACCAGATTCAGGTTTAGATCGTTTCTTAGGAGACATGATTGATTAGGGTTTTAAAGAGATGTGAGATTTGACAGAAATTTGAAACCCTAAAAAGAAAAATTAGAGCACAATAAGTACAAATAAGCAAACCCTAAGCCAAAACCCTAGAATAGAAATGTTGAAACTCTAGAGCAAGAAAAGGTGAGAAATTACCCAAGAGAGGTGGAGAGCAGCTGCGGTCGACCGAGGAATTCTTTGCGGGCGACCGAGAGAGGAACTGGGAAAAATGTCGAATGAGAAAGAGGTGAAGGGGGTCGGATCAAAAAGAGAGCAATGGATGGTGTGGATCGGCCCAAAGATGAAATCAACGGTGGTGAATAAGTCGGGTTCAGAAACATTTTAAAGCAAAACCGAAACCCGATAAGAGATCAAACAGGAAACAGGGAAAAACACTTGTGGTCGACCGTGGTGGTCGACCGTAATAAATTCCAGAAACTCTGACAGTCGACCGTGGCGGTCGACCGCGAGAAAGAAATATGCATAGTCATTTTATGAATTCTGGAATTTGAGGAAAATGACATTTTGACCAAATAAAATTGTTTTGTAAGATATATAAATACCTATAAAGTTTTTATGTTATTAAAACAAAGAAAATATTTTATTTTAACTTAATGAAAGATAAAATTTATCATTTAAACCTAAAACCAAATTATTCAAAAAAACAAAACGAACAAAAAAACAAACAAAAACAAAAAAATAATATAAAAATCATTTTGGTACCCAAATTATTTTGGTACCACTAAAATTTGGGACATGACCCCTATCATTTAAATCCAAGGCCCTATGGTTATGAACCCGTTTGGGCGTATTTTGTGCACCGATACGATCAAAGCAAAAATTATAAACATGACCCATACGATTGCAATTTGTACAGTGTAGAGGTTTGAATGGTTTACGTTGACCGAAATGAAATGCACGTGGTTCATTTGTAAAAGTAGATTTTCCTTTGTAATTATTTTGCAAACGAGAATTTCTTTTCAAATCGAAACAAAACATGGCCAAATGACCAAAACAACCACAATAATCACATTTATACACATGAGCATATTTATGGTTTACACTATGTGTGTGTACATGTGTATGTGATGAAGAAGCTTGATGGGATACACAATCATGAATAGGCTTGTCAATTTTTGGTGCATTATGACAAAATTGAGATGAATGGCCTTTAAGACCGCAAATAGAACATTTGTGAATTTTGTCATACATATGTGCATAGTGGATTGGTTTCTTAGAAGAATTAACATTGAACTTTGCACATAAGTCCATAAGCTTTTTATTATTAGCAATACAATTGTTTAGTGTTGAATCTAAGGTAGATATTCGTTTTCTCATTTGATTCAACTCATCATTGTGCATACAAGCATTGCTACTAGAAGTAGGATAAACAAGATTACTCATCATAGATTTCAACTTATCTACTTCTAACATAGCATCACGTTTTTCATGAAGCAAACTAGCATTTTCAATTTTCAAATTTTCATTGCATTCTTTAAGAATTATATTTTCATTTGATGAGTGGATTTCAATTTAACATACTTACTCTTTACATCAATATAGCAATTGTGTAACTTTTCAAACTCAAGAGCAAGTTCATCAAAAGTAATAATATAATCGTTATCGCATACCTCACTAGGGTTATCACCTAGTGGTATTGTGCATGGAGATGAGGCTTCTTTAGAACTCAGAGTGGGATTTTCCAACGCTTGTTGAATGACCTCCAATTTCCCTTCATGTGCTTCAATACATTTTCATAAGGCGTAAGCACTATCAAAATTAGCAAATTTGTTAGAATATGAAGAGTGAAAAGCATTAATCAAATATTCTAACAAAAGATTGTTCATATTAAACAATCTTTTATCATTCTCACACCATTTGGATTTATCCGAAATAGGAATAACATAGCCATCCTCAATAATTTCCCACAAATCAAATTGTTTAGATTGAACAAATAGTTTGAATCTAACACGCCATTGAGCATAGGGAAAAATATCCAAACGAGGGGCAATATTAATAGCATATCCTAAACTAGATGAATCATACATATCCATAAAGATAATACGCAAGAAGCAAAATGCAATCAAAATTAGATTAGCACAAATACGATAACTTGGATCTTTAACTCAAGGCGATTAGACCTTAAATCAAAGAGCATCAAGCTCTGATACCAATTGTTAGACCCTAGAAGGGGGATGATTAGGGTCTTATGCTAATCTAATCCCGATTAATTGCCAATTAAAATTATGTTGATCAATATGTTCTTGCAAGAGATAGATATGAATAAGAACAATAAGAATATGCACAAATAAAATATAAGCCAAGCAAAAACATAAACACACGATATGTTTACGAGGTTCGGTCACCACGACCTACGTCCCCGCTCCTCACCTCGACATAAACACACGATATGTTTACGAGGTTCGGTCACCACGACCTACGTCCCCGCTCCTCACCTCGAGGATATCTCCACTATCACAATCCGGTTTGAAAGCCGAAACTTTTACACACTTGGTTTACAAGTTCACCGAAAACTCTCACACACCAAACACTATGCCATCACACTTTACATACTAAGTGTAGGAACCTAGCCCGTGTCCTCCTCCTCAAGTGCTCGGATGCAACCTCTCCCTAGGTTCGTCAACCGACGCCACTCCTATTGGATTCGACCCCGTCTCTCGCCTCACACTTCTCTCGGTGTACAAGTGTATTACAAGTGATACTCACAAAAGAAGATTAAATACAATGGTTTGTTCTCAAATAACAAGTGAGAATACAATGAAGCTCACACTCACTAAATCACACCCCACAACCCACACTATATGGTATCAAGATATTAAGCTCAATATGTGTGTGTGTGTGTGTGATAACAGTGAATGAAAATAATACAACTCAATAAATATAGCTAATGAAATGAAAATGGTGATAACAGTGAATGAAAATAATACAACTCAATAAATATAGCTAATGAAATGAAAATGGAATAGTAAGCTATATAAGAGTTTAGAAAACTTCTCAAACAAGAAGAACAGAAGATGATGATCCCAATAGGATTTGAAAGCCACTTCTTGTTGTAGAAAAACTTCTTTTGAAACAGACTGATGAAATCAGCTTAAACAGCTCTTTTAAACACACTTAATATTTTGTTAAACACAAAACTTAGATACATGAAAGAGAGCAGCAATGGTGTATTTATACCTACTCAAATATCAGCCAAAAACCAACTTGAAAAGACTAAAAAGCCCCTAGAGAACCGTTGTAAAAATTGCCATTAAAAACCAATGATTAAATCGGCGGTCGACCGTGGAAATCTCGCGGCCGCCCGCGAGGCACAAAAATCCTGAGTATAGGGTTTTAAGGCTAGCGGTCGACCGCGGCGGTCTACTGCAAAACTCTCTGGATAGTTCACGGTCGACCGTCATGGTCGACCGCGGGCATATAAAGGCCAAAAGCTAAAAGTTAACTTCCGGCGGTCGACCGTGGCGGTCGACCGCAAACTGATACTTGGCATTGATAGGTTTTTGGGCCAAATTTAAAAATATATTAAAAATATTAAATCAATTCCAAAAATAATAAAACTTTGGGGAAAGTTTCTAAATGATGAAATAAACATGTTTGAAAAGGAATTTTTGGAAAATCAATTTTCGTTTGTGAAAAATCACTGTTTTTGAAAAGTGATCGTAAAACCTGTATTTTACGAATATGAAAATTTTGATATGACTTATATATATATATATATATATCATGCATATATTATATGTATATAATAAAGTATGAATGAGCTGTAAACATGAGATAAAAGATATTGTAACAACGTTTGATGAAAAATCATTTATATGATAGAAAACGTCAAAAATCGTGTTAAGTGTACATATATTGAGCTTAAATATAAACATACAATATATGTAAGTAGACTAAGCTTATACCTAGGTAAATGCAAATATATGAACTTGAATCTTTAACGCTTGATTGATGTGTGTTGAAATACCTATAAAGAGAGACATAAACACAAAACTAAAGAATATATTAGCGATAAATTGTTTAACAAATCATCATCAAAACTATAGGGTCAATAATATGGTATGTAGCACCCGAATCCAATATCCACTCCGTAGAGTCAGCATAACAAACTAACGGTAATGCTAGGCATGAATAGCCCGAAAAATCTGAATCTGAATTGTCGCCACTAGCTTTGGCAACATTCACCTCTGAAAGCCTTTTGGCAGTTCTTCTTGGTGCATGTTAGCAAGCGATCTCCCTACTAACTTGCACCCCCGCTTTGTAAAATGGTGAGAAAAAAGGAAAAAATGGGAAAAAAAATTCTGGAAATTGGATTAAGAGCTTCTAATTTGGATTCGTTATCTCCAGTTGATCAATCTGAGTCTAGTTTCTTTGAAGATGATGAAGAGATTATGGGTTTCACAAGCCCATAGGGAGAGAAGAAGAAGAAGCTTTTGGCTGATATTTTAAGTAGCCAATTCTTTTCAGCCTCAGATTGATCCCCTGAGGAATAGAGCATCGAGTTCACATTCGATTTCTGAAGTTTTTTGGGCAGATGAAGTTGAGTTAGAGATGGATTCAACTCAGATTCAATCGGTAAGAAATCTTGGATCTAAAGCTTTGATTCCTAATGTTGTGCTTGATTTTGTTCCTGTCTCATCTTTTAAATCTGGAGATGGTATCAGATCTGGATTTTTGAGATCTGAATCTGTTCTTGATCCTGTTTTTCCTTTGAATTTTGTTCCAAGATCTACTAATGTTTCTAATCCTGTGGTAAATACTGAGATAATTCCTGGGATCAATGGTGAAATTATTGTTCCATTGAAATCAACTGTGGTTATTTCTAATGATTCAAGCTCTGTGAATTTGGTAATCAATTCAATGAGAATATTGATTTCCCCCCTTTGAAGTCTGCAAATATTTCTAATGAGCCTATTCAAGAAATCAAAAAAGCTGGGTCAGTTGTTTTGCTGACAATAGGAAACCTGGCAGTGGTTTAGTTTTGAATTATTTGCCTCCTAAAAATAAAAACACTGTAAAATTCAATGATGAATAATAGAATGAAGGGGTTTCTATGTGGCAATTCTCTTTGGTTGGACAAGTTCTTGGTTTGAATGCCAAATTTAAGGCTATGGAGATATATGTTAAGAAATTATGGTCTAATCTGGCAATTCCTAAAATCTATTTTCTTAAACCTGGGATCTTCTTGTTTAAATTTAAAAGCAAGGAAGAAATGAATGAGATTTTAGAAAATGGTCCATGGTTCTTTGGGTCTTGTCCTCTCTCGTTGAAGCCCTGGTCAATTGGGGAGGAATTTGAAAAAAATAAATGAATGCATTTACCCTGTATGGGTTCAATTACCAGCCCTTAAGCTAAATCAGTGGAATGCTAAAAGTATCAGGAAAATTGTTAGTGTCATTGGTCGTCCTGTTGCCACTGATAACCTAACAACAAATAAGCAAAGATTAGCTTATGCAAAGGTGCTTGTGGAAGTATCTATACCTGCAGATCTACCTGACTTCATTATCCTACAAGGACCTAATGGAAAGAAAATTAACCAAAGAGTGATATATGAACGGAAGCCTAAATGGTGCAATCAATGTAAAATGGTGGGGCATAAAACCAAGTTCTACAAAAAATTTCCATGGGTTCAAAAATGGATACCAAAAACAAAAGTTTCAGCTGGGCATAATGTGCAGGTTGCAAATAATCATGTGCATGTTTTAGATGCTCATGAACAAAAGGAGCATTCTAATATTTCTCAGGGCTCTCAGTTGTCAGGTGGTTTAGGGAGTTTTCACGCTATGAATTCTCAGAGACCTAAGCTACAAAAGTCAGGTGTGGTGGGGAATTCCCCTGCTAGGAATATACAGGTAGATGCTGTGCACTTTCTGTCTAGTAATTTTCAGCATACCATGGAGTCTGGTAATCTTCAACAATCTGATAAAGAAAGGGAAAGCAAGTTGATGAAAGGGCAATGCAAGCTAGTAGTAGTCAAATAGGCTCAAATGAAAATAGATCTGTGCATGTTGTGCATGTACAGCAGGTAGTCTCTGATATACAAAACAGCAAAAAGAAGAAACCTACTCCTGCTAATGCTCTCTCTCATCTGGAGTATTTGGATTTGGATCCCTCTGAAGTTGATTGGGGGGGGGGGGGGGTGTGGATCAATTCTAAATGAATTTGTCTTTTTGGAATGTGAGGGGACTTAATAAGTCCTCTAAGCACCAAATGGTCAAGCATCACTTATAGAATTATCATATCTCTTTTATAGCATTGTTGGAAACAAAAATAAAGGATACACTGCTGCAAAAAATTGCTAAGAAAATTGTAAATAATTGAAAATGGATATCAAATCTGAGAAATCCAGGGAAAGCAAGAATTATGATTCTTTGGAATCCAAATATGCTGGATATACAAGTTGTTAGCTGCTCTGATCAAAATATCATCTACTCTATAAAATCTGTTGATGGGAGATTGGATTGTGTGTTTTCCTCAATATATGGTTTTAATAATTTGGAAGCAAGAAAGGACTTATGGTCTGAATTAAGATTTGTTCATCAGTCTATAGGAGATATTCCTTGGCTCATTTGTGGTGACTTCAACACAATTATAAACAATAAAGAGAAAATTGGAGGGAATTTGCTCTCAAATTCAGAAACAACAGATTTCAGAGATTTTTTTATATGATTGTCATCTCTCACATCTAAAAACTTTATGGTGTTTTTACACCTGGAACATCAAACAAGACCCAGTATCCAGAATCTAGAGTAGATTAGACAGAGCTTTGGTACATAACAAGTGGATTCATAACTATAATGCCAGTCGGGTTTAATTCCTTATTCCAAACTTTTCAGACCATTCACCTGGTGTTATTACAATCAATGAGGAAATTTTACAATGGAAGAGGCCTTTTAAAATTTTCAAAATGTGGACAAAACATGTCAGTGTTCTTCCTGCAGTTGCATACACCTGACAATCTAGGATAAAAGGTTGTGCTATGTTTTCAATTTATTCTAAATTGAAGAAGCTAAAAATTGCTCTGAAGGACATTAATAAAAAGCACTTCTATAACATAAGTGAGCAGGTTCATAATGCTAAATATGCTTTGGATGAGATTCAAAATAGTCTTCAAGCAAATCCTTTTTGTCATATGTTAATCAAACAGGAAAAAGAGTGTATTTCTAATCTTATTGCAGGATTGTGAGCTTTCTTTTTTTCAACAAAAGGCAAGAATTTCCTGAAGTGTTCATGGAGATAGATGTACAAGTCTCTTTCATTCTGTGATAAAGGCTGACATGCATCACAATAGGATCATGTTTTTATATAACAATTTGGGACAAAGGATCACTGATGGTGTATGCATAGCAAATGAATTAATCTCTCATTTTAAAGGCCCGATGGGGACATCAATTGATACTTCTCCTCCCAATATTGACATCATTCATTCAGGGCCATGCTTAAATGATTCTCATGCCAGGGGTTTAATTGCTCTTGTTACCAAGGATGAAATCAAGAATGTTATTTTCTCCATGTCAGACAACAAAGCCCCTAGACCAAAAGGTTATAATGTTGCATTTTTCAAGTCTGCCAGCATTGTAGGAGATGAAGTTATTCAAGCTGTAGGGGAATTCTTCAAATCTGGAAAACTTTTGGGTATGGTTAATTCTACTGTCATCTCTCTCATTCCAAAAGTTAATTGTCCCACTTCTCCATTTGAATTTAGGCCTATATCTTGCTGCAATGTCCTTTACAAAATCATTTCAAAATTTTTGGTGAATAGGATTAAAACAGTTATGGGTTTCCTTGTCAATGGAGCTCAAAGTGCATTTGTGGAGGGTAAGCAAATCACTAATAATATTCTTCTTGCACATGAACTGATTAAGAACTATAGCAGGAAATGTACCTCCCAAAGAGTAATGCTTAGTATTAATATCAAAAAAGCATTCAACACTATCAGCTGGAATTTTTTGAGAGATTTGCTTAAAGACCTAGGCTTCCCAAATAAGATGGTGGATTGGATTATGACATGTATATCTTCCCCTTCTTATTCCATTACTTTAAATGGATCCCTCCATGGGTATTTCAAAGGTAAAAGGTGGCTGAGACAGGGAGACCCTCTATCCTCATATCTCTTTATCTTGGGTATGGATTATCTCTCTAGATGCTTGGATTTATTGAAGAATGGCAATCAATTCAAATTCCATGCTAAATGTAAAAGTCTCAAGATATCTCATATTATTTTTGCTGATGATCTATTACTTTTTAGCAAGGGGGATCTGGTATCAGTGCAAAAACTCCACCAATGTTTACAAGATTTCAGTGCAACTTCTGGGCTTAAATCAAAATCCTAATAAATATCATATATTCTTTGGTGGTGTGAATGAATTGGTTAAGTCTTCTATAAATGACTTTTTGAGCTTTACTGAGGGCACTCTACCTATCACATACCTTGGAGTCCCTCTTATATGCAAAATACTTTCCTATATTCTCTCTTATGCTGGAAGAATACAGGTTATAAAAAGTGTGATTTTAGGTGTCCAATATTTGGACATCCAGCTACATTTTACCAATGAAAGTTCTCCAGAAAATTGATGAAATGAACAGGGATTTTCTGTGGGGTAGAACTGATCATAAGTATAAACCTTTTCTAGTAGCCTAAGAGAAAATTTGCTAGGGGAAAAAAATTTGGTGGATTAGGCCTATTCTCTGCTAAACTCTGGAACTTTGTTGCTATATTGAAGAACATGTGGTATATCCATGTAAATAAAGAGCTCCTATGGATAAAATAGATCCACGACACCTACTTGAAACACAGTGATGTCTGGACTGTCAATGCTAAAGCAAGTGATTCCTGGCTCTGGAAACAAATGCTAAAAATCAAGGATAAAGCCTTAGCATTAACTGGAGGAGTTGATAACCCGAAGCTTATTATTGGCTCTTGCTACAAGAATTCAAAAGTTAAATCATCAGCCTTGTATTTGGCCTTATCTCCAAATTCTCTCAAAGTTCCATGGTATAATACTATTTGGGAGAAAATAAATTATCCCAAGCATTCTATCATCAGCTGGCTTACTGTTCAAAATAGATTGTTAACGCAAGACAGGTTGTCTATGATGGGGATTTTGACTGCAAATTCATGTTATCTTTGTAATGGTGTTGCATTGGAGAGCCGTGATCATCTCTTCTTTGAATTATCCCAAACATTCACCTCTGAAGCTTGTACGACTTTCCTCTTATTCTTCCCGACTTGATCTTTCAACTTTGGGCATTCCTTCTTCCAATGTCCATCTTCTTTGCAAAAAACACATTGATTCGTACCAACACTTATATGGTCACCTCTATGCCTCGACTTTGAGCGGTTAAATGGATGGTGGTTTGGACTATGGCCTCTCACTACCAATGCATCTCCTGATGCCTTCTCGGAGGGTTCACTATCACTCTTCCTCAACTCATAATTAACCAATGTTGAGGTCACCTCCTTGTAGCTGACAGTGGTTCTACCATTCGTCATCGTGAGAACAAAAGTACCATAATCCTCTTCTGGCAATGAACTTAGTAACAACATCGACTTGTCTTTATCCTCTATCATGATATCCACGTTAGCCATATCCGATATCAATTTTGTGAAGTTATTAACATGCTCTCTAATGGAAACTCCCCTCTTCATCTTGAATTAGTAAAATCTTTTCTTTAAGTGAAGTCGATTCTCAATGCTCTTCATAAGATATTTCTCATTAAGTGTTTCCCACAACCGTTTTGCAGATATCTTGTTCATCACATCATAGATCAAATCTAGCATCAAGCATGACCTAATAACCCCACATGCTATACTGTTAACTTTCTTTCAAACCTTCTCCTCCATATCAGCGTGTTTCTCTTGTAATTCAAGAGTCTTCTCCAACTTTTGGGCATCCAATGCATCCATCACTTGACACCTTCTCAAACCAAAGTTTATCTTGCCATCAAACTTCTGAACATCAATTTTAGTATTATTGATGCTCAAACCCTGTATCGCCTTCGAAAGGGACGATCTCAATGTACTTGCTTCACCCATGTTGATGACCTATTCTCTTCAAACGAGAATCCTGTAGAGAATCCTCCAAAATGAGCCCCAAGCCAAACCTAAAGCTCTGATACCAATTGTTGTGCGTAGTAGAATCCAAAACGAACATAACCAAACTGAGATAGAATCACAACTAATAGGTAAAACAAGAACCCAACAATGCAAGACACAAATTTTACATGGTTTGGCAAGTTGCCTACGTCCACGGAGAAAGGAGGGGTTGGATTTTATTATTAGAGAGAGAGTACAAATAGAGATTATAAATTCACTCAAAACTCACAAATTAATCTCTCAAACAAAGCTCTCAAATCTTTCACCAAATCTCCCAAATACCCAGCTCAAAAGTCTCTTCTTTTTGCCTTAAGAAAACCCTAAAAATGTGTTTGAATATATAGCAAAATATAAATCAAATCAGAATAGGAAACGAAGAGGAGGCCCAAACCCGACAGGCGGTCAACCGTACAGAACGACGAAAACCAAAAGAATCTATTACAGGTTCCACGGTTGATCGCCGAAGTCGTCGCGGTCGACCGGACATAAATCCAGAAACCACCTTGTACTCGTACACGTTTCCACATTTTCGGTCGACCGCACATGTTGTCGCGGTCAACTGGGAAACCTTCAAACTATTTCCTTCGTCAAATTTCCTGAACTTCAACCCCGTTTTCGTTGTTTCTACACTGCCACCCCTTGAAATTATCTTTAATTTCTCATCTATATGCGAAAATTGTAACAAATATTTTAGTTCAAGTGCATACCGTGGATCCAATATATAATCTAAGATTTCATGAAAAATTAAAGGATCATAACTAAGGATAGAGAAGCTTGCGGAGGTAATAACTTAATAGTCAAATAATAATATTACATTACGTAGCTAGGTGCAAAGGACTCTAGGTTTTGCATTGTATGTCTAAGTATGTGTTTAATCATAATAATGATATTTATATATAATCATTGATCTTGAGTTTATATGTATGTTCATGCATTTATATATTGTAAAGAAAAAGAAAATTACGTGGATATCTAAAACGATAAAAAATATATATTTCTAATTAATGGCCGTACAAATTCACAAACTCTAATCCGGATGTTAATAATACAGCATATAAGTATGTCTGTGAGACTGGCATGTACAATAAAACTTACGTACTACGGTATATATTACCTTTGCCATGTTATTTTTAAAATCTTAAATCAAAATTTACATCCTTTCATAGTTTATATAAAGGAAGTAATTTAACAACGTCTAAACTCCGTAATTCCAAAATCTTAAACATACATATGGGTAGGGTTAATACACCTAGGGTGTAATTAACTTAGTTTCACCCATTTGCAAAAGCACATGTTTGAGTGTTGATATTAACAATCAACACCGTTCATTATGATCTATGAGTCCAAAACTTCATGGAGATAAAAAATATCATATAGATAAGATATTTCTAGTTTACACATCTAGTGGCCTAGAAATGAACGGTTTGTAATGGTCTAAAATGCCCGCTATTTTGAGTTGCTTGAATTATAGAATAAAAAATCCCAAGACACATAATACTTGATCTACACTCATTTACTGATATGTAGATCATTATGAACGATGTTGATTGTTAATATCGGCGCTCAAACATGTGCTTTTATAGGTGGGTGTAACTGTTGGATGTTTTGTTCATGAAAAGGCAATTTTGCCTTTGTAGATAGTCCCATATTGGAAAATGAGATGAATAGTATAGGGTATATAATGGTTCTCTCCTTATTGGGCATTGAATAGTGTTTTGGGTTTTGTGGTCTTTGCATATCTATCTCACACACGCGCAAGCACACGCATGCGCGCCACGCTTCGTTCGTACGCGCGCAGCCGCACCGCACACGCACACATTTTTGCTTCTCAAGCTTTTATTTTGCACGTTTTACACGTTTTGTAACGACTGCATGCGGGTAACGGAAGCGAGATTCGTACGTAATGGTTCCTTTGATTCAGCAGGGGTTACACTTCTCCTCACCTATATAAGCAACCGTAGACCTCATTCACATATACAACAACTAGAAGAACAACTTCCAAAGCTCTCTTTCTCCACTCTCTTTTCTCCCAAGTTATTTCGGCTACACTTTTACATTTATATTTTGGGCAACCGTTTTCGTCTGAGCATAAGCTCTATGACTCACGCCCGAGCATAGAGGTCGTCCGATTCTGGGGGTTTTTACCACTAGGGGAGAGAGGACAGATTGCGCCAGGGAGATAGGCGTCCTCAATCTTCTAGGGCAGTAACATCACAACTGCTCCCGATCAGGCCTAAATTTTCTAACTCTTTACTTTAGATTTTATATTATTATTATATTCTTGTTTTGATAACAATCTAGAAGATTGATTTATTTTGCTGTTAATTTTAAATATACATTTTTAACATATAATTAACTAAATTAATTTGTTAACTAATTAATTTTATTTTGCTGCTACTGTACTCAATTTTTGTATTTGTCACTTTTCATATACATAAATACAGTAAAGGAACAAGAAATATTTAAGTGAATCGGTTCAAGTTTTCTTGGATCAGTTGGTGTCTAAGGTAAGTTTTAAGGGTTGCGTAAAAGCGCTCTGCAAGTAACGATGTACTTAATAGATCTTTGATCAACCTCTAGTACTATCCTTACCTGGCCAAACTACCCGGGTAAAACTTTAATCTTTTTAATTTCAGAGTTTTTGGTTAAGAGCAGGTTTAATTAAGTTTTCGGTCTAGTAGTATTGACAATATCCATTATTCTATCAGATTCCATCTACCTAGACTAGTAAACTCGAATTGGACTTATGACAATTCCTAATTATTCAAAAAGTGTCAAACCTGAGAAGTTCACCAGTGTCAACTATAAACAATGGGCTAATCAAATGAGATATTGGCTTACTACCTTAGGTCTCTTATCTTCTATTGACACTCCTGAGTCTTCTACTAGTGGTTCACAACCTTTGACTCCTAATCCTGAACAGCCTGCTCCATCCACTTCTGGTTCTGGTGCTAGCTCCTTTTTTAGTTCTATGAAACCAGAAGAAATCAATTATCATTGTTATCATAGGATTCTTAGTGCAATTGCGGACAACATTTATGACATATACTATGAGTTCAAAAGTGCAAAAGACCTATGGAATGCCCTTGAAATAGAATATGGCTATGATGATGCCGGAATTCTGCGTTTCACTTCTTCCTCCTTCAATAAGTTCATGATGGTTGATGACAAGCCCATTAATGAACAAATTCATGAATTTCTAGATTTCTCTGTCATCTCCAATCAAAAGGAAACACTTTTACTGACGACTATAAAATTTCCTGTTTGATTGATAAACTCCCTCCCTCCTGGTCTAGATTTGCTGGAGATCTCCGACACAAGCAAGGAGATCTAACCTTAACTGAAGCCCTCAAGGCTATTCGTATTGAAGACCAGCATAGACAAATTTCCAAAACCAAGAATGAATCAAAAGCTAAAGTAAACTTGGTAGAGGATAAGCCTAAATCTAGGAATTTCAAACCCAAATGGAAGAAATTCAAGAAAAACCAACAACCTTTCGACAAATCTTTCTTCAAATCAAATCCCAACTCTTCCAGCCATAAGTCTAATGGAAAGTTCTGCTATGTCTGTAGTAGAACCAATCACATGGCTCCTAACTGTTTCTTTCAGAAGAAGGAACCAGCCAAACCTGCCCCTGAAGGAAATGGATCAAACAAAGTAAATATGATTGAAATGAATCCAACCTCCTTCAGATTCCTCTTCATCTCATATTGTAAATTCTCTAACTTCTTCCACTAATTGGTATTTGGATTCCGGAGCAAATATCCACGTCTGTAATGATTGCTCTTGGTTTTTAAATTATCAGGAATCACGTGGAGGAAGCATAAACTTAGCAGATGACTCCACTAAACCAATAATAGGAAGTGGACATATAGAGCTCACCATGACTTCTGGGAAAGCTCTACATCTGTAAGGCATTTATCATGTTCATTCTCTCCGTCGCAATCTGATTAGTGAATCTCTTCTTCTTAGAGCTGGTTATAGGATTGTAAAAGAATCCAATAAATTTGTGATTACAAAGAGTAATGTTTTCATAGGAATTTTTTTTTTCTGTAATGGCCTTTTCAAACTCAATGTAATTAATTTCAGTTCTAATGAAATTCCTGAGCATTCTGTTGCACAAATTGTTGAGTCTTGTGGTGTTTGGCATGGATGACTTGGACATGTCAATTTCCAAACCTTGCATAGAATGAGTAAATTAAACCTTATTCCCAAATCTTCTCATGATCCCTCATCTAAGTGTGAAATCTGTGTTCAAATCTTCTCATGATCCCTCATCTAAGTGTGAAATCTGTGTTCAAGGGAAACACACTAAAAAACCCTTCAAGTCTATAACTAGAAACTCCGAACCCCTCGAATTAATTCATAGTGATGTGTGTGACTCAAACTGAGTTCTCACCCGAGGGGGTAGGAGGTATTTTGTGACTTTTATAGACGATCACTCCAGATATTGTTATACCTATCTTCTCAAAACTAAAGATGAAGTCTTAGATAGGTTGAAGGTGTACAAAGCTAAATCTGAGAACCAACTTGACAGGAAGATCAAGATACTTAGATCTGATCGTGGGGGGGAGTATACCTCAAATCATATGATTGAATATTGCCAAGAACATGATATTATTCATGAGATTACTGCTCCCTATACACCACAGTCTAACGGGGTAGCTGAATGAAAGAATAGAACCCTAATGGACATGATAAACTGTATGTTACTCAGTTCAGGAGCACTTGAAAATCTCTAGGGTGAAGCTCTTCTTTCAGCTTGCTTCATTCTCAATAGGATTCCCCAGAAAAATTCTGATACACCTCCTTATGAATATTAGAAGGGGAAATCTCCTAATTTGAACTTCATCCGGGTTTAGGGTTGCTTGGCTAAAGTAGCTATTCCCGAACCTAAAAAGAAAAAATTTGGTTCTAAGACTGTAGATACTGCTTTTATTGGATATGCACTAGATAGTAATGTTAACAGATTTCTAGTCATCAACTCTGAAATCAGTGACATATCCAACAATACCATCATTGAAGCAAGAGATGCAGTCTACTTTGAAAACATCTTTCCTTTCAAATCTAAAATCTTAGAAAATCCCAGATCATCTCTTCCTTCTGATCTATAATCTTCCAGTTCTTCTCAACCTCTTGATATTGAACCTCGAAGAAGCAAAAGAGGTAGAATCGAAAAGGATTTTGGAGAAGACTTCCTAACCTTTCTTGTTGAAGGTGATCCAAGCTCATTTCAAGAAGCAATGGATTCACCTGAATCTCCTTTCTGGAAGGAAGCCAATGATAATGAAATTAAATCTATCATGGAAAACCACACTTGGATACTCACCGAATTACCCCCAGGTTGTAAACCAATTAGTTGTAAGTGGATATTCAAGAAGAAACTCAGAGCTGATGGTTCCATAGATAAATTTAAAGCTAAATTAGTAGCTAAAGGCTATACTCAACAAAAGGGCATTGATTATTTTGATACCTACTCTCCTGTAGCCCGAATCTCTACTATCCGAGTATTATTAGCCTTTGCTGCTATCCATAAGCTGATTATACATCAGATGGATGTAAAGACTGCTTTCCTAAATGGTGATTTAGATGAATAAATCTATATGCACCAACCTGAAAGCTTCATTGTCAAGAATCGAGAAAATAAAGTCTGTAAGCTTGTTAAATCTTTGTATGGTTTTAAACAAGCTCCTAAACAAAGGCACCAGAAATTTAACAACGTCATTGCACAATATGGCTTCACTGTGAATGAACACGATAAATGTGTCTATTCTAAAGTGACAAATAATGACTATGTCATTCTGTCACGTCCCGCTTCCCAAAATACATAGGAATCGGAACGTGAACACGCCCGCGACATGTTAGATTATGGAGAAAAAAAAATAAAAATAACCATTTCTCCTCAACCTAATACGCTAAGCGTCAAGAAATAAATACAATGCGAAGTCACAGGTCCCCGATTACAGTAGCGAGAATATAATGAACAACACAAAAAAATAATACATATCACAAATAAACTATCATCCCAGACATAATATTCGGGTTAACATGCCCTTATACAAATCTGAACAAAAGAATACTAGGAGAAAATAAAATACAATGATCAAGCAGGAGTGGAAAGAACTACAAAAGTAAACAGGAACCATCAACTAATAAATGAAAAGACTAGGCTTCGACTCCTTCTTCTGCTCCGTCTACATGGCACTCCTGCTGAGAATCCTCTGGCTCCTGACGATCTCCCAGCTGAACCTGTTCTTCCTCTAAGTATGACGTATACCAGAGAAAACTGGTGTACGTCAGCGTGCATGGCACACGGTAAGACCCCACAAAAGAAAAGAATGAACGAAAACCCAAGCGGAAAACGATACGATAACAGAAATGACAAAAGAACGTGCAACTGGAAATTCTACAAAATCAATCAAGTAACAAGTCGATCATGCAGCTAGCCATCAGAATAATCATCCAGGTAACCGTGTCATACAAATAGATGAAATTAATACTTAAAAATCTACAACTAGAGACGTAGTACGTCGAGCAAAATAATCCAAACAAGGAAACCCTCATGTATATACCATATTTCTCAAATTGTAGATAATTAAATATTAATCCTGATATATGTATGAAAGAAATACAACTGATTTACATCTCACAAGAATCCATAACTCCTAACCAAAGTGACGACACCGATTCACCTTGACCTAACAAACCAACCCCAGTAGCGACACCGATCCACTGGTAACAAGTCATGTAACTAGCCATCCTATAACAGGTCACTGGTTCACATCTCACACAGAGTTAACGCTCATATTATCGGATAACTGACTGTTCGCATATCCCCTACGTGCATTCAATCAAATAAAATCATAAACCAAAGTAGCGGCAACAATCTACTTTGACCCAACCAACCAATCCCAGTGGCGACACCGATCCACTGTGACTCAACAAACCAACCCCAGTGGCGACACCGATCCACTGGTGCAAGCCATGAAGATATATCAACAGTCATATCCGATCACATGAACCAAGACTTTCCCATCCCAACTCTTCTTGTTTTTCTAAATCAACAATCATAATCCACACTAAAACTCGGGTTCACCACCTTAACTCATTCAACATACCCACACATGTCACTAAGTCTGTTCATGACGCACGATGCCACTAAGTCACGAACTGCTAATGGTTCTCAAACACAATAAGAAATAATAAATGAAACAACCAATCACGTACAATGGTGGCATAGCATATCAGATAATCAAGTCTAAGAATTATAAATCATGAACATCAACTATGTAATTCAGAAAATAATTTCTTTCACAAAATAATTTCTTTTAAAAATTATTTCTCATTATAATAATCCAAAATATTCTCTTTTCCAGAATAAATTCCTTAAATTATTTCTCATCAATTATTATTCTAAAATAATTCTTTTTCTCAAAATAAATTCTTTTTTAATATTATAGATTCTCTAAAATGATTCCGTTATCAAAATAAATTCTTTCACTTTATTATCATTATTCCAAAAATACTATTTATCACATAACTATGATTTAAATCAATATTATTCACCAAATAACTCATGCAGATAAATACATCACAAAATTCACATAACAACTAATCTATGCACATACTTAATTAACAGTATATCAAAATCTGTAAGGACGCGTCAATGAGTAATGAGATTCTGCCTTGGGTTTTGTCGAATGAATCGACGCTGACGGCGCGGGTCAGATCCGACGCGGGTCTGAAGAGCATCGGTCGGAGCTGTTAGGGGCTGCCGTTAGCGAGAGACGGTCGTCGGCAAGCGTCGACGGCGAGGATACGTTGATTGCAGGCTCCGAGTGGTCGGCCGTGGCTGGAACAGGGGAAGCCCGACGATAAGGGATGTGCGGATGCACGGATCAACGCGGACGGGAGGCAGCGGGCCTGCGTGGATGGCGAGCGAGTTGTGGTGAAGGGGGTGATGGGCGACTGAGGTGGCTGCGCGAGGGACGGCGCGTCGCGTTGCGGCAAGGACGGCAGGGGCGAAGATGCTGTAGAGGTATTGATGGAGGGAGAGAGGGGACTGGGCATGCTATAGGGGAAGAGGAGGTGGGAGTTTGGCAGCGGCGGGAGCTCAATGCGACGGGGTTTCGACGGGGCTGACGACGGTCGCGGAAGCGACTTTGAAGGCATGTGGGCCGAGTGGCTGGAGATGGTGGGCGAGGTTGGCTGTCGGGAGAGGGGAGCAATGGTAGAGGGGCACAGTCGACTGGTTGGGAACGAGGCGCGGGGCGATGGCTTGAGGGGAGGTGCTCAGCTAGGGTCGTCCGGGTGGCGTGGAGGGGAGACAAGGAGAGGGGGTCGGGGATCTGGCGGCGGATTAGGGAAGAAAAGAGAAGGGAGAGAAAAATAAGGAATTTAAATAAATAATATAACACATAACACACACACACACACACACCATATATATATATTAATACTAATACTATATATATATATATATATATATATATACATATATATATAATAGTATATAATATATATATAATATATATATATATATATATATATATACATCATATATATATATATATATATATTATATATATACATAATATATATTATATATATATACATATATATATATATATATATATATATATATATATATATATATATATATATATATATAATATATATATATATATATATATTATATATAGATGCAAACTTCTGTCAACTTAAGTGGCGTCCACTAAGGTTCTTATGGCCATTGAATGATTACTTATGAGCTTTATTGTGGATGATCCGTTCGTTAAACTTGATCTACATTTCTAAAACCCCAACACACGCAAATTTGGTTGTGATACATCGTTGTTGGTTTGACCGTTCCGTCGAGGCCATAGTAAAAGTTTCTATTCAACTCGAAACGCGTTAAAATTGAATACGACGTGATGAAGGGGTCTAACTACGACGGGTTCACCCCAAATTTGGCTGTTTGCGTGGTTTAGAATATGTAGATCAAGTTGAACGGACGGATCATCCACAATGTAGCTCAATCAAGTGATCATCAATGGATAAGAAACTTAGTGGACGTCCACTTAAGTTGACAGAAGTCTTTTAGCTTCTATATATCATATATACTATATATATATATCACTTATATAGGAATTTAGGGTTTTGAAAATTAATTTAAAAATAATAATAATCATGAAAAAAGTAATTAATTACATGGAAATTATCTATACATCAAAACATACCAGTTGTGGTATTACAACCTATAATACGCAACAGTAGAAATAATACAAGAAATTACACAATTAAACAAGAATAATTAATAAAAATATATAATTATTTATATTTAAAATTAAATATATATGGGATAATTATCCACACAGTAAAATGTACTAGTTATACTAATACGACAGCTGCTACACAATAATTAAAATAGTACCATAATTTACACAATAATACGTAATTAATAATTCAACATAATACATGAAATAATACGTAATAGTAACAATAATACAACGTATTATTTAAAATGGTACATAATAGTATCGGTAATACAACTAATTAATTTCAAAAAATTTCATAGCACAAAATTAATTTATAAATATTAATATCATTTAAATAAATATAAAACTTGGATTTTAAATCATAGAAAATCTAAAAAATCAAGAAAAATACAAATATTCTTTTAAAAATAATAATTAATTATTTTAAAATACTAAAAAAATATTTTAACTAGTATCAAAATTCATGGTCCTTACATATTCTTTTTCTCTATGTTGATGATATCCTTATCTTTGGAACAACACTTGAATTAATTTCAAAGGTTAAGGATTATCTTTCCAAAAACTTTGATATGAAAGACTTAGGTCTTGTTGACATGATACTTAGAATAAAAATCACTAGAGACACTAGAGGAATATCTTTGAGTCTTTCCCATAGCATTGAGAAAATGCTAATCAAATTCAACTTTCATAACTCTAAACCTGTTTCCACACCTTATGATTCTTCTATATCTTTGAAAAAGAATGAAGGTGAACCTGTCTCCCAGCTGAAATATTCTCAGATGATTGGATCTCTTCTTTACATATCCAACCGAACCAGACCTGATATAGCTTATGCTGTAGGGAGACTGAGTCGGTATACTAGCAACCCTAGCAAAGATCATTGGACTGCCTTAGAAAGAGTATTCAAATATCTGAAAGGCACAATTGACTATTGCTTGACTTACACAGGTTACCCTGATGCTATAGAAGGGTATAGTGATGCCAACTGGATCACAGATTCTAATAGTGTAAAGTCTACATCTGGATATGTATTTCTTTTTGATGGTGCAGCTGTATCCTAGAAATCTTATAAGCAAATTGTAATTGCCAGGAGCACCATGGAGTCTGAATTGATTGTTCTTGATACTACTTGCACAGAAGTCGAATGGTTAAAAGATCTTCTCTCTGAACTTCCTTTGGTCCCTAAACCCTCTCCTCCTATTTCCATTCACTCTGATTCTAGATCTACCATTGAGCTTCTAAAGCAAGTACATGTAAATAAAAAACATAATAGACATATTCAAATAAGATATAAGTCTGTATAACGCCAGTTAGGCAAAGTTGTGATCTTGGACTTTGTAAAGTCTGAGAAAAGTCTTGCTGACCCTTTGACTAAGGGATTATCCAGGAGTATGGTTCTGGATTCATCGAGGTAGATGGGGTTAAGCCCATAAATAAGGTCACTGACAGCGATAACTCAACCCTTATTTGGATACGTAGTCCCAATATTGGTTCAATGTGGTAGAAACAAGCTGGACAAATGACTCTCGTGTGGAGTATCGACCTAGATATATTTATATATCATTATGTAGCATTTGCTACTACCCCTTCTCTATGATAACGATGCTCTTATGATACAACTAGCTAGGCTGAGTTTTACTCTTAATAAGTCCAACGTGTGTATTATGGGGGGTATTAAATAAACAACTGTATACCCTTTGAGGACTTACCTACGTGAGAGGAACCGTGATGGCCGCGGTTGGGGGGGACAGGGCTGACCCCTAGAAACTCTCATGAGTCGGTTTTTTTTAGCATGGCCTTTAACGCTCAACTCGCTTAGCTCAATAGATAAAAACGTATTGTGTGTGTTTTTATCAATACCTGATTCAAGGGGCCTAATTCAAGGCCTAGTCCATTATGTCCCTCAGATGGCGATGAACTCACTAAGGAAATGTTCAAAGCCGAAAGCTACCTCTCTCGAATTCACGATACAAAAGGTTGCCTAACCTATATTTATTTTGTGATTTATTGATTTATTTATTATTTTTTGAGTTTTCAGTCAATATTGCCTTTTGGGGTGGACTGTTGGATGTTTTGTTCATGAAAAGGTAATTTTACCTTTGTAGATAGTCCCACATTGGAAAAGGAGATGAATAGTATAGGGTATATAATGGTTCTCTCATTATTGGGCTTTGAATAGTGTTTTGGGTTTTGTGGGCTATGCATATCTATCTCACACGCGCGCGCGCGCGCACGCACGCCACCCTCTCTCGCAAGCGCCCGCGCACAGCGCCCGCACACGCACACAATTTTTGCTTATCAAGCCCTTTATTTTTGCACGTTTTATACGTTTTGTAACGGCTGCATACGGGTAATGAAGCGAGATTCGTGGACGTAACGGTTCGTTTGATGCAGCGGGAGTTACACTTCTCCTCACCTATATAAGCAGCCGTAGACCTCATTCAGATATACATCAACAAGAAGAACAACTTCCAAAGCTCTCTTTCTCCACTCTCTTTTCTCCCAAGTTATTTCGGCTATACTTTTACATTTATATATTGGGCAACCGTTTTCGTCTGAGCATAAGCTCCGTGACTCACGGCCGAGCGCAAAGGTCGGCCGATTCCGGGGGTTTTACCGCTTGGGGAGAGGGAACAGATTGCGCCAGGGCGATAGGCGAGTCCTCAATCTTCTAGGACAGTGACATCATGACGGATCCCGATCAGGACTGAATTTTCTAACTCTTTAATTTGGATTTTATATTATTATTATATTCCTATTTTGACAACAGTAACTAAGTTAGTTACACCCTAGGTGTATTGTAACCTTACCCTATATATATATATATATATATATATATATATCGCAATCACATCTTCAGAAATAAGCAGTAAATACTCAAAAAATAAAAAACTCAAAATTTGTATATATTCAGAAGATTACTAATTTTTCAAAATATATCTCTAACCGAATACTTTTCCTTTTATGGCAGATATGCATCATAGACAATCAACCTAATGTATGCAAATTTATTGCGAATTCCATATGTGTAATTAGCATAAATAAAATATAGCAGATAGAGAATAATACCAAACCCTATAAATACCCAATCACCTCGATCTTCAACTCAAAGCACAAAAGATTTAGAGAGATGGCGATCAAATTATTCCTCTGCATTGTTTTGGTTCTTGCATTTTCAGTAGGTAGTGCCTTCAGTGCAAGAGCTGTGCATGTATCTGAAGGTCAAAATGGTAAACACGCTGCCCTCATAAGGGGGTTTCGGGTTTATAAACCTGAGGTTACCCCTGCCGCGATCCCGAGAGGAGAAGACCCGGTGACGAACGGGTTTGGGTTCACTGGGTCGAAGCAGGAAGTTCCTTCTGGCAAGGACCCCATACACAATGATATCCCTACTTCAGGCCGAGTTTGAGCGTGTAATTAATTTGGTGTTCAATGGAATAAATTGAAAAAAATAATGGCAGTTCAAAAATAAATAGTATTTAGTATTAATTTCATATTTTATTTTTACTGTTTTTCTAGCAAAGTAATTTCTTAACGTCCTTCTTAATTAGTGCCGTATTCATTGACATATGATTTATTGGAGAAAATATCTCGGGGACAACCATCAGTTAACAATGATATATATATGATCAAATAACTCATGATAGTAAGTTCTTATCGATAAAGATTTGACCATTGACCGATTGATCAATTCTATCCCTTAGTTGAATGAAGCTCGTGAGATTGATCGGATGTTGCTGTGTTTGTTGTGCATATTGTGGGGGTCTCTCGTCCTTTTGGATTCCAGCCAGCCATTGCTAGAGTTTGAAGAGCTGTTTCTACAAAGTATCCTGAGCTTCGTGCTCCTTTCAATGATGGAATTCAAATGAAAGCTGTTTTATTTTTGAAGTCGGTGTCTTTTTGAAACTCTTTGGATCTGGATAATATGCCTGTACTTTGATCTAACACTGAATCTTTGCATTCAGTAAATTTCACAACACGATAGTGGTTCTGTAACTAGCTATTTCCTCTCGTGTGCGGGAGAGTTTGTCATAGTGAAGGTCTATGAATTGCATTTGGTCCTCGTTGAATTGCTGTTGTATTCAAGGAACACCTTGATCTAGCATTGCATATGGAAGCATTTGGCTAGAAATTGTAATAAAAAATATTTAATATTAAAAATGCATTGTTGTGTATATAATAAGCATTTGGAAAAAGATGTAATAGAAAATCACAACTCACAAGATATTACAAACTGCTAGAATAAAAATTAAGTAGATTGAAAAATAATTTAGCAACTATTTTAGGCTAGGCGTGATGATGGAGGTGAGTGGACCAAAAAAAAAACTTTCAGAAGTTGCTAGGGTAAATAATAGTGGGCTTAAAAAGGATTAAGTTTATAAGCAAACTATCCTTTATTTAATGCCTAGGAATATATGGTCCACAGATCACAATTTTTCCATTTCGTAAAAACTATTTATTATTGCATTATGGAAAAAAAGATCGTGAAACGGATTCAATTTTGAGACCCACACCATCGATGCGAAGGCTTTAACCAATCAAGTTAGTTATGTTTTAGAGTATAAACATTACTGTATCATGAGAGGACATTCTACCTTGATAAACCTAATAACTTTAGTGTATATGAGCAACATTGACCCGTGCATTGTCACGTCATTTGTGTAAAGAAGCCAAAAAATAACGGTTAAGCATTTTGCTTACAAAACTCTTTTTATTTGAGGATGAAATTTTTTTTGGCAGTTGTAATGCATGTAAAACTATTATCAAATAAGAAAAAAATAGATTAAGCATTTGGCTCAAAATTTTCTTGTATAGCTTGTGAACAAAAATATTTTTCAGTTTTGTACTATGGAGAAATTAGTGCGGGAAAAGTCAAAAAATAATGATTTAGACATATGGATAGTACTAATGCTTCTAATAGTTGTATTGTAGATAAATAAGTTGGAGAAAGATAAAAAAATGGCCCATTTTGATTTAGAAAAATTATTATTTAAAGTGCTTTAAATAATATTAAATAATAATTTAGCAAATTTGCTCAATAGTGAAGCCTCCCGAACGAAGTGATAATGAACGTCAATGTGCTTCATCCTCTTATAAAAAACCTGATTCTTCGCCAAATAGATAGCACGCATGCTATCATAATAAAGGGTGACGGACCGCTGCGATATACCAAGTTCCTCCAAAAGTCCCTGAAGCCAAATAACCTCCTTGACAGCCTCCATAATCACCATATACTCTGCCTCCATCGTCGATAAAGCTATCGTAGACTGTAAGGTGCATCTCCAACACATCGATGCACGGGTCAAAGTAAACACACTTCCCGTCATAGACTGGTGTTTATCCAAATCACCACCATAATCCGAATCAACATAGCTAATGCACAACTACCTACCTCTAGTGTCCCGCTCAAAACGTAAACCAACATTGAGAGTACATCGAATGTACCTCAAAATCGATCTCACGAAGTCCTAATGACCCACTCCTGGATCGTGCATGTGTCTCGAAACCATGCTCACCACCTTACAAATCCGGTCTCGTACATACCATTACGTACATCAAGATCCTAACTACACTCGCATATGGAGTCTTCGACATTAATGTTTAGTGTGAAAGTTGATTTGTTCATCGCTGAATCTATTACAATTGTTTATCAATTACAGAGTCAAGAGAGTATATCTTTTTATAAGATCTCTCATTACAATGAAAATAAAACGAAGGTTACAACTCTCTTCAAACACACACATCAGATGTTTTTTGCCCACTGCTTGCGTGGGATCTTCGCCTGTGCCGACGATGTGCGGATCACCTTAGGGTGACCCGCTTGTGTGCGGGTCCCCTTAGGGTGACCCACACTTGTGTGGGTCACCGTGGGGTGATCCGCGCATGCGAGTCATTCCAAGGCGTTTTGCGCTTTCTGACTTCTCCGGACTTGTTTTGTTATGTTGTTTTATGTATTTTGTCATTCCGTTAACTCGTATGCTTTGTCGATTCGCTTCATGCGCCCTTCGACGTTAAATAATCTTCTTTGACTCGAATAATGACATTCTTCGTCTTCTCTCTATCTCAAGCTGTGTGTGGGAACCCTTATACAATTTTTGATGTCTATAATCAACTCTCTATCCTCAACTGTCTTCGGTGAAAGGTCAGCTAAAAGTTTTAAATGGGCTCCCAAAGGTACACTAACTGACTTTGTATCCATACTAACATTAAACCGCTATAGAACCTTCTTCAAATAAGTCACCTGTGTCAAACAAATTCTACCCTTCTCTTTGTCTCTACCGATCTCCATCCCCAAAATACGCTTTGCCTCACCCAAATCCTTCATCTCAAACTCCTTTGAAAACTGTTCCTTCAACTCATCTATAGCGGATCTAAAAATAGAAGCAACCAACATGTCATCAATATAAAGCAATAAATAAATATACGCACCTCCTTTTAACTTGTGATAATACATGCAAGAATCAAATTGGCTCCGTGTGTACGAATGACCGATCATGAAACCATCAAATCGCTTATATCACTATCGAGGAGATAGCTTCAAACCATATAGCAATTTTTTTAACCTACAAATCAACTTATCATTCCCTACAGCTCGGAATCCCATTGACTAAATCATATATATTTCTTCATCAAGATCACTATGAAAAAATATCGTCTTCACATCCAATTGATCTAACTTCAAACCATACTATGCCACCAAAGCTAGCAAAATCTGAATCGAATAGTGCTTCACCTCCGGAGAGAAAACCTCATTGTAATCAATACCTTCCTCCTGTGCATAGCCATTCGCAACCAACCTAGCCTTGAACCTCACTGGATTGCCTTCAATACCCTCCTTCTTCGTGTATACCTACTTGCAACCAATTGTCTTATGCCCATTTAGAAGCTCAACAAGCTCCTATGTAACATTCTTGTGAAGAGACTCCATCTCCTCTTGCATAGCTACCTGCCACGAATCAGCCTCCGAACTCTACGTGGCCTCTCTGAATGTATTAGGCACAAACCCATCGATACTCTTCACCGGAAGTACATACGCAACTACTATATATATTGGTATACCGTACTGACATCCGTATGTCTCTCCTCTATCTTCGAACCGAAATAGAATCCGGAACCTGAGCCGTCGAGCCCTGATCCTGCACATCTGTACCCATATCCTCCTCATCGTCGCCATGCTCACCTGACGTCATCTCAGTCGGCACTCTAATGAATACTGTACCATCTGGATAATGTGGAGCTATATCGATCTCTACCATCTGCAATATCCCCTCTGTCGGGTTGCTCTCTACCTGATGAGAGCTGAGAAGCTTCAAGATAGAAGCCTCATCTAACACGATATCTCTACTCAGCACAATCTTACTATCATCTAGATCCCATGGCTTGTATCCCTTGACACCATACTTGAATCCTACAGATATGACCTTTCTAGCTTGAGGTTTCAATTTATCTGTTCTAACATGATAAAATACAGGGCACCCAATTACCTTGAGCTAGTCATAGTCATGTACTGGCTCTCCTGACTACATCTTTATAGGGATCTTCCCATCAATCACAGATGAAGGTAGCCTGTTAATGAGGTGACTAGCATATGATAGTGCCTCAGTCCAAAAGATCTTTTTCAAACCACTCTACGACAACAAGCATCAGACCTTCTCTAGTAAAGACCAATTCAACCTCTCCGCCACCCTATTTTGCTGCAGTGTATGACTAATTATGAAGTGCCTCTCTATACCCTCGTCTTGACATAGCTGCTGAAAGGGGTCTGATGTATACTCGCCGCCGTTGTCTGATTGTAACGTCTTGATCTTTCTACCAGTCTGCAGTTCTAATCTTCTCTTCCACTCACAAATAACTCTAAGACTTCATTCTTATGCTTCATGGTGTACACCCAACAACGCCTAGAATAGTCATCAACAAACATGACGAACCAATATTGACCATCAAGTGATACAGTCTTGGTGGGACCTCAAATATCTGTGTGCATGTAATCCAGGATGCCCCTCATCCTATGGATGGCTATCCTCGAACTTCACATTCGTCTTCTTACCAAGAACACAGTGCTCACAGAACTCAATCTTCCCACTCTTGACTCCCTTCAATAGCCCTTGCTTGCACAAAGTCTGCAATGACTTTTCTCTTGTGTGCCTTAACCTATAGTGCCAAAGTCTACTCATGTCCACCTTTGAAATAGCTGAAGCTACCTGGCCAACCTCGGTGCTTCCCTTTAGATTACATTGGGAGTGTTGAGTGAGAGTACAAATCACATTAGGAGTGTTGACTTGTACGATCACTCAGTGGGGTTCTTGGTGTCAAGTGATAAAGACTTAACACGAAGGGGTTTGATAATTATCGAGGATTGGCAGATTAAAATTCCAAGCATTATGTCCGGACTCTAACAATGAGAGTGTTGAGTGCACAAACACAGTGTGAGTTTGAATGGATTAAACCAGAAAGAATTTTAGTGAACCCACTGTTAATTAATTTGATCAGTGAGGGACTTTGTGATGAAAGATTGTAAATCATCAAACACCAGTGGGAGTTTTTTTTTTGTGATGGAAGATTGATCCAACAAAGTAATCAAATCTCATCTTAGCAAAAGGGTGCTTGTAAGTTGGTAAAATTGATCCCAACAATGAGATGTATTTCATCCTTGAAAACATTCAGAGTCCGAGTAGGAGTTTCTCTTTATAGTGACCAGGTTATCCTTAAGAATACCAGGCATGGTACTTTCCAGGAACTTTCCGTTACATGGGTTATCCACCCCTAGCTTTCCTTATGAAACTGGGTCTAATGAGGAATACTTTGTATTCAGCTGAATAGTCGGGTTATCCTTAAGAATATCACATACGATATTCTTCTAGGAACTTCCCGTTGAAATTAGGTAATAGTTTAGACTCATATACCTATTGGAGTATGCAGGGAGAAGTTTATCCTCATGTACCTATTGGAGGATTGAGAAGCAGTTTATACTCATATACTCTTTCGAGTCTAGTTCTCATTTGGCTTACTCCAACGTTATGACGCCGGCTTTAATCAAGACTTAGATGCTATTTTTGAGAGCGAAGTAACCCTTGGTGGGATGAAGAATCCTCCTGTGATACGCATAGTACTTTGAATCCGAAGTATTATTAGCTTCCTCCTGACTTGTGATAGGTGACAGCTTGATCTTGTTATTTTCAAGAAGGGACTCAAAAATAACCAGAACGTCTTTGTCCTGGAAGAAGTACTCTTTTTGTAGTCTCGGATCCGAAGTCTTTTGCTATATTCGGGGTTTCTACTATGACGTATGATTAACATTAACAGATGATCCATCTGTCTTCCCCTTACCACGAGAGGTGAAGCTTGAATTCGGAGGGTTAACCGTTGGTTGGCTTCTCTCGACTTTTTTTCCTTTTGAGGAAGCGTTCGGCCTGCTCTCCACGCACCTTCAACTCTCTCCAAATCTTGGATGGTGCTACTCATATAACTTTTAAGATATTAATGGATAGGTTGTTATGATAGGTTTGGAGGATGAAGTCCTCTGTAATCGGATCTCGACAATTCATCGCCTTATTCCGAAAGTGCTTGACGAAGTCGTTGATCGTCTCTTTGTCTTCCTGTTTCTTCTCAAAGAGTGTCTTGATTGATACCTCGGTATCATTATCAAAGAAATTGCCGAGGAATAAGCTTTCTATATCATCCTAGCTATTGATGCTTTTGGGATTAAGGCGACGGTACCAATCAAAGGCGGGCCCGCGAAGGGTGCTAACGAATGACCGAACCATCAAAGGCTCATTGCCAGAGATCACTCCTAAGTGGGACTTGAAATAAATCAAGTGTTGGGTAGGAGAAACCTTCCTGTCGAACAATGTGAAGTTGATCAGGTTGAACTTCGTCGGATACGGGATCGACTCTATCTCTCTTGGATAGGGATATGGAATGCTGGTTTTTTTACGTTCTGAATGGACATCAAGGCATTGATTTTGCCCTCGAGGTCCTTCATCTTCTCATCCTCACTCGTATCCTCCCTTGGTCGATTTTGAGAATGAACATCACGACCACCCTCGGCATTGTCAACATTGGTGGGACCACCCCTAGCGTTATTATTTTTAGTAGGACCACCCTCAACGTTTTTGTTAATGGGAGGGTTATCTGCATCGAGGTGTTCTTCCATGTTTGAATTGCCACCTGTCTGGTAAGCATTATTGTGACGATTGGATTCGCTAATCTGATTAGACAAAACCCGAATCTGTTGGTTATGTATTTCCCTCATCTGTTGTATAGCCATTTCCATTTAAAATTTAAAATTCTCTCTCTACTTGGCTAGAGAATCTTCAAGGATTTTGGTCATTTGCTCGTTATTGATCATAAATACCTCGCAGGATTGTCCTGGGCTGGATACTATATTGTCAGAAGTGACTGCAGAGTTAGCATGTGATGCTTCATCCTTCGAGGATAGTCCTCTATTCATCCTCTGATAGTCCCTTTGTCTAATGGCTCCCGATTGTTACTGGGTTAGTCGATGCGATATGAGGGGGTTAAAACTAGAAGGTCGAGTCGACTTTCCCCTATCAGCCATATTAATTGTGACTTATGGAAGTTCGTCACCTTGAACGGCCGATCGTTTCTTGCGTAAACTCTTTGGCTTGGACTTTGATGCTTCAGAGGAAATCCTTTGCAATACCGAGACCCTTTGTGGAACGGTCTTAGGGTAGCTACACACTGATAATACTGTCCTGATAAGTTTGACGTACAAACAATAAAAGTCTGTCTCCCGGGTATCTCTCTTTCGAGATCTGTTTGTACCCCCAGCCTGATAGTACAACTCATCGGCATGATGACTGGAGCAATCTATCGTGTTGGCATGACTTCTCAGGTATAACATTGTCATTTGACAAACAAGTTTCCTTTTGAGGATTTGCTACCTTGTTGGCATTCTCAAGAGTCACACGTTTGGATCCACGCTTTCATGAGCGTGGGACCTCAACAGGCTCCTGGATTTCAACACGTAGTTTGAGGCAGTCTGTTATAGGAGTTTTTTCTTTATGAGAAGGCTCTGAATTGTTACGAGGGCGTGTACGACCCCTAACTCGACGAGTTGCTTGGGGTTCATTCACTGGGCCTAAGCATTCTTTGATCAGAACTTTACCTCGATCCTCGTGCAAATGACCTAGGCATTCCGCCATTGTTATTTTGAATCAAGACAAGTCCGTGTTGCCGTGGGAATTCACCGAAGGTACGGGATCAGTCGAAACAGGGGCGAAATTCATCAGAGTCGGAAAAACAGGCGCAGGACACCTCCTGGCTCGGCCCAGGCACGAGTCAGCTTGGGGTGACCCGCCACCGGCCGGGTCACCTCGTGGTGACCCGCGAGTGACCGTGTCACCTTGTGGTACCAAGTGGCGTGGTCGGGTCATCACGTGGTGTCCCCACGGCCAGCGGTCACTTGGGCGTGACTCTTGTTCTTTTGATGTTTTGACCGCTGTTTTGAGCTTCGGCCTCCAGACTCGGTGCGGTTTTGCCGGTTCCTTATACACCTCTTGTTTCTGCAACTCTCAGGCGTTCTGCATAAGAATCCACACATGCGCAAGGAGTGCATGGTGCTTTTGAATGCACTCCTCAAGGGTTGAACGGTTCCTTTTGATTTGGATCCATTCGTTTGTTGTTGGTTTGGAGGAGAGGTTATTTGCTCGCTGTTGGGACGCTTGGTGTTCCCTGAATTTTAGATCCGCCCTATAACAGATCTCGTCCACTGGCTCCAAAGCCGTAGCGAGTTGGCACACGAGGCGTTAATGTTGCCTTTGACGTGCCCTCTTCGATAGGATAAGCGTGCCTTTAGTACTCAACTCCTTGATTGAGGAGGAGTCCAGATCTACAGATCCGGCCTCATTAGAGGCTGCAGGGGCGTCACAAGGTGCAGCTACCGTAGCAACGGGGGCGTTGATCTTCTGTGCTTGCGAGTGGAGGAGGATCTGAAGGAGGAGGACAACAGATACTCCTCGAACTTGGCCTGATCGAACTCGTACTCGACCTCTACGTCAATCGGGATCCGGATTCGAGGTTGTGACACATCAGTCTTCGCAGAAAGGCTGTTTCCTCCTACTGTGGTTACCAGTTTGTTTATGGTGAAAGTTGATTTTCTCATTATCGAACTCATTATAACTTCTTTCATTACAATAAGTTGAAAAAGTAAAGTAAAAGTCGATCTTTTTATAAGATCTCTTTACACAATAAAATAAAGGTTACAACTTTCTCTTAAAATAAACGTAGAGGATGTTTATCTCCTGTTGCTTATGTAGGATCTTTGCCTGTGTCAGGGACGCGTTAGTTCGTGGACCATCGTGGATCTGATCCGGTTGACAGGAGTTAAATGATGCTCCTGTTTCATGAAGGAAACAATTGCAGAAGCGACAATCACAACCAAGAGAGATTGTGGCTCTTCTCAAGATCAAAACCAAGTTTGATCTGGAGGAAAAAAGGGAAAAAGAGTCTCAAATCTTTTGTAGGCTTCCTTTTTATGATGAAGTTCGACAAGATCTACTAACTCTCCTCTGAAATCCGTGGTCTACTGTTCAAATTGACATCATCTCGCCCTCTGATTTCAGATTCTCTCAAATGAAGACCCTGAGCTTCTATTTATAGGTTTTTGTTGCCATGTTTTCTGATAAGATCAAGTGTTTTGACATCATATGTAGTTGATAACTGCTAAGGCGTACTTAAGGATAGCTTCAGAATAGTTAGGGAGATCCTGGGATGAAAGAATTCTAACAAAATATCAAAATCTATGTTTTGGGGAGTTTTAGGAGTCAGCAGTGCCCATGGTAGCTCGAAACTATGCAAGCCACCATTTAGTGGCTCCCCCCCCCCCCCCCCCTCGCACTCACGCGAGCCTCCTGGCCTGCTTCGTTCGTCATTTTGATATTTTGACTGTTTGTAGCTCCTTTAGTTTGCTTGTTTTGCGCTTGTTTTGCCTTTATGCGCATTTTGTCGCTTCGTTGACTCATGTGCTATCTGGATTCGCTTCATCCGTTTTGTTAACTTAGAGGTGGCCAATGAGTATGTTGGCCACTTGGAGCTGGCCGATGAACGCGTGGGCTCATTGTCTTCTTCTCAACGTTTTGCCACTTCGTTGTGTCAACGATTTATTGCCACGTTGTCTTGAACTATATTCGGGACCTATAGGCAGTTTTTAACGCCTACATATGTCTGTTAAGTTTTTTATTTACATGCACTTGTTTTAGAAGCTCTATGGTAGATCTAAAATCAAAATAAATGGAAATTAGAGGAGAGGGTTTAGGGGCCAAAGGAAGTTCAGAGAGAAGATCTTTTAACCATTCTGTTTCTGTGCAAGTGGTATCAAGAGCAATCAATTTAGACTCCATGGTGCTCCTGGCAATTACTATTTGCTTACAGGATTTTTCAGGATACAAAAACACCACCAAAAAGAAATACATATCCAGATGTAGACTTTACACTGTTAGAATCTGTGACCCAATTTGCGTCATTGTACCCTTGTATAGCATTAGGATATCTAGTGTAAGTCAAGCAATAGTCAACTGTGGCTTTCAAGTATTTGAATACTCTCTCAAGGCAGACCAGTGATCTAAGTTAGGGTTACTGGTATACCGGTTCAGTCTCCCTACAGCATAAGCTATATCGAGTTTGGTCTGGTTGGATATGTATATAAGAGATTCAATCATCTAAGAATACTTCAGCTGAGAGACAAGTTCACCTTCATTCTTCTTCAAGGATATAGAAGAATCATAAGGTGTGGAAATAGGTTTAGAGTTATGATAGTTGAATTTGATCAGCATTTTCTCAATACTATGAAAAAGACTCAAAGATATTCCTCTAGTGTCTCTATTGATTTTTATTCTAAGTATCATATCAGCAAGACCTAAGTCTTTCATATCAAAGTTCTTAGAAAGATAATCCTTCACCTTTAAAATTAGTTCAAGAGTTGTTCCAAAGATAAGAATATCATCAACATAGAGACAGAGGATGACATAGTCATTGTTTATCACTTTTAAATAAAACACATTTGTCATGTTCATTCACAGTGAAGCCATATTATGTAATAACTTTGTTAAATTTTTGGTGCCATTGTTTAGGAGCTTGTTTAAGACCATACAGAGATTTAATTAGTTTGCAGACTTTGTTTTCCCGATCCTTAGCAATGAAGCCTTCAGGTTGGTGCATATAGATCTCTTCGTCTAAATTACCATTCAGGAAAGCAGTCTTGACATCCATCTGATATTGTGATGCCCCAGGGTTCACACAAGGCTGCAGTCTAAGGTAAAACCAAGATTATCAAACCTGTCAAGCACCAAACACCATGCTACAACATGTTTCACCATCACAGTCACTATCTCTCTAGTGGAATAAACACATAGGTGAAGGTACTAAACATGCAAATAATGAAAGTAGAGAAAAACCAGATATACACAGAAGAAGCATGAAAATAATCATCAGTGAGCCCAACAAAATAAGATAGAGATATCTCTGAGTCTGAAATAAACCTCAAGTACAAAGAGTCAAATATGGTACCACTATGGCTGTCAATCTCTACAAAATAAAAAACAAGTCTAGAAGCTGACATAAACAATTAACTGTGGAGTTCTAAAATAACTACTAAATAATAAATAACTTGATGATATCTATGAAAAATTCTCATCAACCTCCGACTCTCAGTACGCCGGACTCGCTGCCTGAAAGAGGGGAAAACAACGAGCGTCAAAGCGCTATAGCGAGATCATCTCCACCTCTTCCCAGGGGAAGGGGTAGGAGAATATAGAAAAATAGAGTTAATACATATACATATGAAATCATTCATAAAATTCTAACTGGAAATTAATATTTAAGAAATCACAACACGAGAGTTAGTACGTCGAGCAAAATTATTCAAACAAGGAAACCATCATGTATATACCATGTCTCAAATTGTGACTCCCTAAATACCAACTCCGAACCCTATGAATGAAAATAGTAAACCAAAAGGAAAACACTCCAAACCTCAATCAAATATCCGTCTTAATTTATACTCGAAAAGACAACTCTAACATAAGAGGGATCTCATCCAAAACAAAAATCAACTATGGGCCATATCATGTGAGCCACGATCCCAAAGAAAATACCCTACTCACGGTAATCCAAAATGAAATCAAAATACGACAAATAAAACTTACATGTGTGCATCTCCATATGCAATAGCGATACTTTTGTAATATTCTTACTCAATCGGTCTGCGGTAATAGGTTTTATCTCTCTATCCCGGAATACAATAAAATGATGATACTTTTGTGATATTCTCACTTAATCGCCCTACGGAAATGGGTTTTATCTCCCTATTCCAGAATACAATGCAATATGCTATGCTCTTCATGTTCATCAACTTGAACTAGGACAAAAATACGATAACACAACATATTCTAACCATTCGTGCATGTATTTCGGTGTGCGTGTCTATATCTGGTGTTGACTGATATCTCAGATGTTAAACAACTCATAAACATTGTATCATGACAGTACACGGTTGAGAGGCTCGCTCAACAACTCAAACAGTCAAAACAGACATGCACAGGGACACTTACAGATTGG